>NC_045441.1:92983745-93036239 GCF_002776525.5 Piliocolobus tephrosceles
ATCTATCTATCTATCTATCTATCTATCTATCTATCTATCTATCTATCTATCTATCTATCTCCCTTACTTTCTGCAAAACAGTCCTGACTAAACTAATATATAATTTGTTAGCTTTAGGATGTTAGTATTCTAATTGCCTGGAAGTACTAGAGAACTCCCAAATATATTGACTTATAAAGGAAGCTGATTTATCTTGCACACAGGTGGTCCAGGGCTGGTGTGGTAGTTCAAAAGTTATGTAGAAGTCAGAACACTACTGATTTTTGGTTCTTCCGTCCTCATGGGTGATCTTAATCGTAATGGCTGAGCCATTATATGCACATTTGAAATAGCAGGAGGGATGAGAGAAAGAAGGGGAACACATCAGACTATCTTTTTGTTTTGTTTTGTTTTGTTTTTGTTTTGAGACGGAGTCTCACTCTGTCACCCAGGCTGGAGTGCATTGTTGTGATCTCGACTCACTGAAACCTCCACCTCCTGGGTTAAAGCAATTCTCATGCCTCAGCCTCCCAAGTAGCTGAGATTACAGACACCGGTCACCACTCCCAGCTAATTTATTTGTGTTTTTAGTAGAGATGGGGTTTCACCATCTTGGCCAGGCTGGTCTTAAACTCTAGACTATCTTTTAGTGAAAGCTCCCAGAAAAAGTCCATAAGACTTGCATTTACATCCTATTGACCAGAACTTAGTCATAATATTGTACCTAGTTAAATATGGCTTTATTTTTGGAGGCTTAAAAAATTAAAAATTCTAGAAGGCATGAATGTGAATGGAAATAAATATATGGGTATAATATAATTAATTTCCATTACATGATATTCAGACTATGGCATGAGAAATAAAATGATTTGCTTGATCCAACTCAAATATTAAAGCATTATTTTAAAATTCCCTCCCAAGTGAATATAGACTATGTGACTTTGTATAGTCTTTAATACATTATTTCTTTTTTTGAAACTTATTTTTTAAATGGACAAAAAATTATGTAATTATGTATAATATGATGTTTTGAAGTATGCATACATTGTGGAATGGATAATCCAGCCAATTAACAAATGCATTACCTCACATAGATATCATATTTTTTGTAGTGAAAACACTTAACATGCACTGTCTTTGCATTTTTTGAGAATATAATATATTGTCATTACCTCTAGTCACCATGCTGTACAACAGATCTCTTGAACTTTTTTCTAACCGTAAATATGTATCCTTAGACCGTCTCCCCAACCTCCCTTTCCCACTAACCACCAACCTCTCATAACCATCATTCTACTCTTTATTTCTACGAAAATAACTTTTTTAGATTTTACACATGGATAAGATCATGCAGTATCGATCTGTGCCTGTCCTATTTCATTTACCATACTATTAGGCACTAAAAAAGAAGAAAAATCTGCCATTTGCAACAACATGGGTGAATCTGAAGGTATTATGTTTAGTGAAATACTATTTCTGGTTTAGCATATGAAAGTCTAAGTTTCTACTGCACATGGTCACTAGTTACATGGCCTCAGATTCTTTGTGTGAAAAATCAGATCACTGGATGATGTGACTTCTAACATTCTGTGATTAATTGGTTATCTCTGACGTGCAAAGCCTTGAGGAAAGGCACTGTTTCATATTGGCATTCCCAATGCCTGGAACAATGGTTTATAGGAATATATATATATATATATATATAGTTAAATAAACATACATGGTGAAAGTTACATGAACCAAACAAGCACTTCACCTTCCTCCTAACTCTTCCTAGATGTTGCTAATTTCTCTGAATTTTATATAATAATATGCATTAGTTGTAACACTTTCAGACTCAAGTTACTGAAAGCCAAATCAAGTAGGCATAAACTGTAAGGATATTTATGATTTTACATAACAGGAAATCTAAAGATAGGGCAGACTCCAAGATTGGTTGATTGAATGACTAAAAATATGTCTTCATTCCATTTCTCTGCTCTGCCATATTCAGATATCAGATATCTTCAAAATAGATATTGAAAGAAATGGCATCACCTGCATAATGTATATACTTCATATCTAAATCATTTAAATATTTTAAAATTATTTTCTAATTACTTATTAAAAGACTCATCTCCTCACAAACACTATTCTTAGATTATGTCCATACTTAACTTATATCCCCAATCTAGGACATAGTAGTAGAGGGCTGGATATGTAGTAGATATTTAGTATTACATCTTTTAATTATTCCTAAATAGGTGAAATGTATAATATGTATTTCATCACGGTTAATATTATTAAATAAAAAGAGAACTTTGAAATCAGATGATTTTGGATCTGGCTCAAATTGCTGACTCTCAGTGTCTGTTTCTTTATCTCTAAAACAGAGGTGTTAATGCCTAATTCCTAGTGGTGTTGAAGATTAAAATGAAAATCTGTTTACAAATAATAGTTTTTTATTGGTCATGTGAACAAAGATTTCAAAATACTTTTAAAGAGACTGACTAAAAAGTAGAAATACATATATTTATTTTTGCCTTTTTATGTTGGTTCCAGGAGAGTGCTATAATATTGGAAGACATTATGGTTATTATATGGCATACAAATTATGGCAATAATTTAATTGGGCAACCATGTCACAATCTTGTGAATTTATCTACCTGTATTTCTTTTTATTTTTTAAAATTCTTATCTTTCTTGTGTTTGTTTTTCACTATTTATAGTGGTTCAAATTTAGAAAGACATTGGCTCTGGTATGAGAGAAAATCATTTTGAGTGCCAAGAACACCCTTCCTTTTGTTTCAGCATTATACAGGTTTCTCTATCTCCCTTGGCATTCTGTATTTATTGCCACTGGGTAGTTCCAAGTTTGGCTTCTGACTGAACCTTCCAGAGTCGAGCTGTGTTTTTGCACACTGGGAACTTGGCCTTAGTCCCTTGAACAAAATTGTTAGTAGAAAAACCTTCCTAAATAAAATCAAGCAAGTGAAAAACAAACCACAAAAAATATACCAAACAAAAAATTCAGGTTTATTGATTTATACTTTACTGTTTGAAATTGCACGAAGCCATAAATCTGACTGAATTTAATTTTATGTCAATGTGAAATGCTTAGGACAGCTTTAGTTTATCACTTTTTTAATTGTAAGGAGAAAATGTATATTTCTGTCATTTTACATGTTCTTTTGTGTTACATTGTTTGATATTATGATTAAATTTCATAAAGTACCTAGATTTTTGGGGAAAATAAAATATAAAGTATCTGTAGCTAAATATATGTGAAATATATATGATTACTTTAAAGAATATCTCATGATTTGCGTTTGGATTAGGGCACCCAAATAAAACAAACAAACAAAAATCCTGCCCTGCTAAGTACAGAAAAAATGATTTAGGCAAAGACAGGAGAGAGCTAAATTGTTTGACAGAGTTGAGCTGGAAGTATAGAATATAGGTTTAAATAATTCCACTCTATTTCCTAAAGGGTCATGTAGAATTTATTAGCATAGGCGACTAATACTATGGTTGTGTTACCATTTCAGAATTGCCCAAAGCTATTTTGTTTAGTATGATTGGTCCTGCCAAGCTGCATACTTTATTTCAATATCATTCTTCAGATGCTGCATTTGAGCACAGCTGGCTTGCGTATTGCAATGAAACAAATGGACCAAGTCTTAGAACAATGAAACATCACCCTTTATTTGAATCTCAGTGAAAGCTGCATGAGTTCAGATAGAAAGAAATACAAGAATATGAGGACCCTGGTATAGAGACTAGAAATGATAAATCAGCATATTGAAAATTTATAAATGACATATGCGTACTGATTAGATGTGAGAACAGTTGTTAGTCTTACTTTCGGGCACTCAAGTGCATAGTCATTAAAATGATATAAATGTTGCAGTCTGTGTTGTGAATGTCTCCAAGGATATTCTTTTCAGAGTCATGGCTGTAACTTCCTTTTATATCATATTCTTCAGATGATGGCCCACCAGGTTAGTGAAGATAACTGTATTGCAATGAGATAGAGCCACTTATAAAAGTAGACAATGTGGTAGGCAGAAAAAGATCAGTATGACACTGCTGATAATAAAAGAAATGCTCCTGTCAGATACATTAAGCAGTACTTTTCATAACTTTAATTCCTTCATTATTTTATTAATAAAAATATTTTAAGAACAATGCAAGATAGAAATGTCATGCTAGTACTACTTTAGAAGCAAGACAGAACTGTCATGCTCATACAACTTTATCTGATTCAGCATTTTCGAGGTCTCAAATTCAGTATTTAACCTAATAATTAATTTTATCTGTCAATAAAGGGTCTGGTAGGTAGTATTTAGGTTTGGAGTCAGACAGAATGGACTAAAGGTTGGGCGTTCTGTCACACCCTAATGTCTTATTTGTGGAAGGCTAATGATAATAGTAAATAGTAAAATGATAATAAAATGTGAGTAACATTAATAATAGCAGTAACAGTAAAAGCTCCTTGTAAAGACCAACTAACACACTGGATTCAATTAATAAATATTTATTGAGTACTTAACTATAAGCCAAGCAACATGGTAAGAATATATAGGTAAGCAAAACAGGTAGTCATTTGCCTGCAAATCAGCTGTGATTACAGTAATAATCTCAGATTTATTGTAGTTGCATTGTGACATTTACTTCCTTTGTATTTCTCAAAGTGCTAACACAGTCCATGGTACCCAAAGGAATATTTTTCTTGTTCTATCTGATGTTGTTACATTTTGTTCTTTGTTTTAATTTTATTGGATTTTGTGCATATTATATTTGACTTTATTAAATACTTCACACAGCCACTCTTGAGATTGTGAGTGATAAATAAAACATCCCTTCATTTATTTAGAAGCTTTCTCATAACTTGAAGTCATGGCATTGAGTTTTCACAGATTCACATTGATGTTAATGTGAATTTAATGCTGTAAAAGGAAATAATGCAACAGAAATGTTCATATGATGTCAGAGTAAAGGCTGGCATCCTCTGGATTTTTATGGTTTGAATAAAAATGCCTGAACTTTGGAGTTCTTAACTAAATATTAGTGGACCATGAGTTTCACCATGATGATGTAATCTTGGTGGCGTAGATGCAAAATAAAGTATCAGCTCCATTGAAGACTTTATTTTAGCCTGACTCATCAGTGGCTTCTTGAGCTGCAAATGCTGATGCTGTAATATGTGCCTAGAGAAACCACATGTTTAATTGCCTGGTCTGAAATGCTCAGTGCTTTATTTGTTTTTTTTTTTTTTTTTTCTCTCTTCCACATTGATCACAGAAAAGATGACTAATGTTGACATTGAGAAAAGTGAGGTTGAAACAAAATACACTTAAAAATTAGTATGGTTAGGAAGGCAAGCAGAACTCCTGCAGGGTTGTATAATAAGCTGAATATATGTGGTGAATTGGGGCCATCACTAGAAATGCTTCATACTTTTGAGTAGTTTCTAGGTTTTGTAACAGGCTGATTGTAATGTCATGTGTTATATTTGTTCGGCAATATCCATCTAATTTTATAGAATTTTAAACTTAATTTTCTGGAAAAGAGTAGAGACAAAGACAGAGTTGCATGTTTGTGTGTGAACATGTGCAACCTATTCCACCTTTGTATTATTTCATAATGCAGTTGTTGAAAGGTCAATTGATGCATATTTTACTCTGCTTTCCAGGACAATAGAATCAGAGCAGAGCATGGTTTCTACTCAGAGAAAGATCCAGGCTATCTAAAATTAGGTTAGATGGTCCTCAGCAAAGAAATCAAAGCTGTCTTATATTTAGTTCTAGTGAGACATCCCACTGTGCATTGATGTAACCAATAATATGCCCTTGTGGACCAATATGAGCTGCTGATTAACTTCTTGCAATAAATCTGTAGGTACATGTAGGTGGACATTTTATTCAAGGGGGAAAATAATTTATTTCCCATGCTACCAAAGAGTACTAGGAATTATTTAGAGCCTTTTGCTTAAATTTATGTTTTATGTCATCAGTTTTCCAGCATAATAATCAAATAGTCCTTTTAAAGTTTTGCATTTGCTACTTCAATATAAGATAAATATCTGTAACTTTATAGAAATTTTTGTTTAACCAGGAATACCAAGCTTAACGGGAATAGGGAAATAAGTTGGCTTTCAATACACAGTTTGTATAATCTTACTGTCTTGTCAATGGTTTCCTCTTTATATATTGGATAAATCATAGATGCAAAAACAAAGCTGATTTGTGGACATGCCAGAAAGATGTCTGTTGTAATTTGGGCAAAAACAGCTATGGGATAATTTGGAAGATTCAGAGCTAAAGCTACCACATTCTCACATTTTGTCCCTACTTAAGCACTTCTAGGGAAATAAAGGAAAAGCATATGTCCTCTCTCCTTTCCCTTTCCTCTCTTCTTCACATTTTCCTTTTTCTTATTGTCTTTCATTTTGTAATTGACTTTTTCCCTTCTGTTCTTAAAGTACTATTGGTAAATGGTAAGCGATGTCCTGCATTATGATGGCAGCAACCACATCTTTCATATTGGTTGTTGGTTAAGTGTGATAGTGATCATGTCAAGAACTGGATATTCTAGGCATCTCAGTATTCATTTTCCTCCATGAAGGACAATCTTTACTGAAAAATACAAAGGAGAAAACAAGAGTTATTTAGTAAAGGAAATTGAATGATTGTCTCATTTTAATAGGCCAAGACGGGTGGATCACGAGGTCAGGAGATCCAGACCATCCTGGCTAACACGGTGAAACCCCGTCTCTACTAAAAATACAAAAAATTAGCCGGGCGAAGTGGCCGGCGCCTGTGGTCCCAGCTACTCGGGAGGCTGAGGCAGGAGAATGGCGTGAACCCGGGAGGCGGAGGTTGCAGTGAGCTGAGATCCAGCCACTGCACTCCAGCCTGGGCGACAGAGCAAGACTCCGTCTCAAAAAAAAAAAAAAAAAAAAAAAAAATTTAAAAAATTTTCATAAGTCATTGACAACTCAAGGAGAATCAAGAGTCAACATTAAGTAAAATAAGTTAGAAATAAAGTAATAGGTTTACCTAAGAGTGAGTTTCTGAGGGAAGCTAGATTATTTATCTGTCTAGGAATGGTGATGGGGTAGCATTGTTAATTAATTTTTCTTTAAGATCAAAGTTAAAACAAAATAAAATGTATGAGCTTGCAATTTTTTTTATGACTATCTGACAATTGTGTGTGTGTGTGTGTGTGTGTGTGTGTGTGTGTATTGGAACTTGCTTTTCTTTTTTCATTGTTATGGCTAATAAACCTAGAAGTGAGTGTCTAATTATATAATTTATCTTTAACTATTTATCATTTGCAGGTTCAGGAGATTTTGTTTAGAAACATAGAAGCATAAAGTTAAATGGGGTTCAGTGGGTCATCGTTTTAGTCAGCCTTTTTCCCTATAGAAAGACCAATCCCAGAGCATGGCAAATGGTAAATGGTAACTGAAGTCCTGTGTTCTAAGATGGCAGCAACCACTGCTTTCATGTTAAACAATTTCGTATGTTTGTCTTTCATCGTAATGATCTGAAATCTATCTTCCTATCTAAACTGATTGTGATTCTGTTGATAACTTGGAATTATCCAGTTTTTCTACTCTTGAGAGTAGGAAGGAATATTTTTAGGGCAAATATATGTAAACATCCAGAGTTATCCCCGTTGAACAGCTACCAACATTATTAGTTTGTCTCCAGTTTTAGAGAATAATGATGTAAAACCATGACTGTTCCTCTAAAGAAAGCTTGTAGCATTGAGAACATGTATTCATCATCTGTAATTTCCCTTAATATCTTATTATCTAACCTACATAAAGTTGCTAAGGCTTTATAAACTTTATTCCATTTTCAGATACTGTGTTTCACTGATGTAAGGTGCGCCATTAGTTTTTTCTATCATAAGAATGATAAACAAGGGCACTAATTAAATATAACACAATTTTTCTTATCACTTAGAATTTGCATTTGGTACTTATTGAAAATAGATTGTGTATAAATTTGGTTGAATTTTATAATATGTAATGCCTGTACACGTGAAAAAAATAACATATATGTGAGGTAAATTTGTTGGAATATTCTCAAATTGCTTTACATTGAGATTATGACTTTTCTAAGTAACTTTGCTACCTAGAATTTTTGATATTTGTTATTTGGGAGGGTGGTAGTTGTTGTTTTCTGTTTGTTTCTACATCAAGAATGTGGTGAAACAGCATTTATTTTATTTAAAAAAAGAACTTGTTTCTAGAATTTTCTTCCGAATTACTGACATCCAGTCTGTAAATTATTTTTTTGTGCATATGTGGACATATTCAACTATGTCACAACTGTAGCCTGGATGATATTAATTTAAGCAGCACCTACTCCAGGATCACAGGAATTAAAATGTGAAAGCTCTGCATGTTATATTTGCCAACAATTATGATACTGTATCTTTTGGGAATAATTTGAATTAGTTCAGTCTAAGATAATATAGATATCGCTTACATAGATGAGTCTGAAAAATGATCGATTCCTATTTCCAAATTTCCTTGTGAAGGCAGTTTCCCAAGGAACTTTGGTCTTCACAGCTTCCTCTGACTGTCACAAATTCTGATACCCTCATCAAAGATACAATATTCAAGATATGAATGCACAGATATCGTACCCAAAACCTTGGTAAATTGAGCCTTAACCATTATATTAGAAGATACTTAGGAACATTCAGCTCACTATTATGTTATCAATGGAGAAGAACTCTGGTTTTCTCAATATAGAGAATAGCTTTTGAATCAATTCTATCAGTATTAGACTTCAAGCCATGCTCTAAAACATAAAGGGATTGTAATGCAATCAATTAGATATAATGCATTGTGTTTATACAGAAGTGATCTTCAAGGCAAGCTGTCTTATTTATGCAAGTCAGACATTGTAGAGCAGGTAGAGTTAGAATAAGTAAAACATATAGGCCTGTGAATTTTCTTTCTTCATTTTTAACTTTTTTATTATGGAACATTTAATCACATGCACAAGTAGAACAGGCCGGGCACAGTGGCTCATGCCTGTAATTCCAGCACTTTGAGAGGCTAAGGTGGGTGGATCACAAGATTAGGAGTTTGAGACCAGCCTGGCCAATATGGTGAAAACCCATCTCTACTAAAAAAGAAAAAAAATTCAGGCATGGTGGCAGGTGCCTGTAGTCCCAGCTACTTGGGAGGCTGAGGCAGGAGAATAGCTTGAACATAGGAGGTGGAGGTTGCAGTGAGCCAACATTGTGCCACTGCACTCCAGCCTGGGCAACAGAGCGAGACGCCATCTCAAAAAGAAAAAAAGAAAAAAAAAAAAGAGAAGAAAGAAAGAATAGAACAATGGACCTCTTGGATCTCTGTGTACTCTGTGTCCTACTTTCAACAATTATCTGTATTGTTCCAATTTATTTTTTCTGTCTTCACCACATTTTCTCTGATCTCTAGAGTACTTTAAAGCAAATCTCAGACATCATGTCATTTCCCCATATATATTTCAGTACACAGCACTCACATAGAAGTGCATTTTTAACATAAGCTTGCCATTATCACCTAAAAATTATTAGTAATTTCTTAATTTCACATCCTTGGTCCATATTCGAATTTCCCTGATTGTCTTAAAGATGTTTTGCAAACGTTTGTTCCTTTCTTCCTTTCTTCCCCCCCTTTCCCTCTCTCTCTCTCCTCCTTTTCTCTCCTTTCTTTCCTACCTTCCCTCCCTCCTTCCTCATGAATCAAGATGAAAACAAGTCAGAAATTGTGTTTACATATGTTCCTAACATGTCTTTTACCCTCCCTCACTTTTAGAACAGATTAATATTTCTAGTTTTATTTACCTGGGAAGGCAGTAGACAGTGTGCTTTGAGTCAGAAAATTTGGCTTCTAATATTGGTGGTATAACCAGTTATTTAACAAGTTAGGCTCAGTAGGATATAAGCAGTTAGCAACTTGATTCTTTCTCACTGTTACCCCTTGAAGCAAGCTCTATGGACTCATTCTTCCATAGAGCTTAGTTTTCCTCCTAGTTTTCTACTCAATATTAAGTATTAGCAAATAGACTATTTTTTCTTGCTGTCGAATAGTCTAATCGAGTTGAATATACAATTTATTTTATTCCTAAGTTTTAAAGTTTTTCCTTTCCACTACCTCCTGCTATTCCCCCACCCAGGCCAGTTCTGTCCTGTATTGTGGAAGAGACCAGCAAGTTTATTCTTTTTTTCTCGACCTTCTCTCTCTTACAAACTAGTTACTCCTTCTGAATCTTCCAGGTTCAGACCCAGTGGTGAGGTAGGAAACAAGAAATAATATAGATAGAACCAGTTTATAAATAGAATGCTTTTGTGTGTCTGGTACTGTTTAATCTTGTGTCCATCTTCTCTGTTTCAGATGCCAAAGTCCTTGCTATTTCTCTCCTGAAGCCCTTTTGAGGGATTTTCTGTGATTTTTCACCGTTGGAAACTTCCAACTATAGGTCTTTGCTTGGGAACTTACAGTTTCCTCTCAGTCCTTGTCTTCCCAGAAATACTTTTCTGTTGGGACTCTCTTATCTTTCTAAGGCAGCTGTCTTGGAAGGAGTGCCTTTGAACTCTCAAGAACTCGTCTTTTCAGAAATCCACCAGGCCAATGACAAAACACATACATACTTGCTGGGTCCATCAGTGGAAGTGCAAGCCATTCCAGATATAGACCGGTCTCAAAACTGTTCTACTTCCAGCCACTCTCATAAAGCGGGCTTCATAGGAGTACAGCCTCCCTCAACTCTAAGAGACATACAATTAGCCTGAATTCAGGAAGAAAACTTTGACTAGGTTGAGGAAAGAATGAGATAGCACTTCAGAAAACTATCTAACTAGATACTCACTACCAGTTTTTTCACAACATCTCATGAATTCGTAGCTTTTTCTTATATAGGCTAGAGGTGAGGAATGAGCAAAACTGGATTCATATTCTCTGATCCTATTCTCAGTAGATGTGTTTACTATTGTTCTCCACATCTGGGCCTTATAAAAAGGAAAAGACACAGCTCATGTCTTTGAAATCTTGGCCACATCATTTAAACTTACTGGATCTATTTCCTCAACTGTAAAATCCAGGCTTTGGAGAGAAGTTAATGTAGTATGGTCCCTCCCTTCAAGGAACTGGCAGTTTACTAAAGGAGATGTATCTCAAAATCATCACCCTACTAAAAGTTAGATTGGAAATATTAGAGAAGTAAGCAGGATGGGCTATTCCATGGAAAGAGGCAAAGAGGAGAAACAGGTTTTCCCAACAAAGAGAAGGACACTCTTCAGTTTTGTATTCCCCACAACTCTTATCAAGGTAGTAAATGTTCAACAGATACACTCTTATATAAATAAATGCCCAAAGAGGTAAATATTAAGGAACTATTTCACTTATGGGACAGAGGAGGTATAGTTTTTTGTACTTACTTAATGATAAGGCACCAAATATGAACCTGAGATTGTCATATTCTGCCATCTGGAATATTTTTAAATCAATTAGATTCATTTGCAAAATGGCTGGAAGATTTCAGAAATGCCACCTCTGATCATTTATGAGTGTAAAGCTGAGACCAACACAGGGATCCCATGTATGAACTCTAACTTTGACCAAATTGTGTACAGTCTGAACTAAATAATGGAATTCACCGGTTACTGTCTTTATAACACCCCTTAGTGGAGATAAACCCTCTGCCAAGCAGTAAAAACAAAATAGGTACTTGAAGAAAAAAGAGAGATAAAAGAAGAAAGGACAATTTGAGAGAGGAAGGTCAAGTGCAACCAAAGCCAGCCTGTACCTCTGCAATAAGAACATAACACATCAGTGAAATATGTGTGTTTATTGAATGCCTGCAATTTATTCATTATTTGCAAGGCATCATGCAGAAGATATCATGACCTTTAAGACAAGGTGATTGTTTATTTGAAATTTGTACCATAAATTAAATTATTTAAGGCAGCGTATCATGTAGTCTCCTGCCAATGCCTTTGCCAACTGTTGGAGTAATGATAGCCATTCTCTCCTCTGATGTCCTGGAATATTTTACATGTTCTATCTTAATGCATTCTCAAACAAGATTTCTCTCCCCAGGTTTCCTTGATTATAAGCCATATATTTTATAGCCTTTGTATCACCAATGGCAAAAACATCAGAAATCAACAAATGGAATAGACAGATGAATAATGGAAAAAGGAGTGGTTTAGATACAGACCTGGAGTACTTCAAATATTGAACAGAATGGATGTTGAAGGGGAAGTGTCTCAACACAGAGAAAATTGGCAAAGAGATGTTAGCTGAGGAACAGTAGGGCAGGTAGGAAGAAATTTATGTAAAAAGGAATAAGAAAGCAGAAGCAGAGAAATCTTACAGAATAGCAACACTTTGACAGAGGATGAAAGAAACAACAAACACAAAGGACTTGGTTCTGAGCCAGCCCATGTTAGGGGCTCAGGTAGTGCAGTTGGCTCTTTTCTCATTATGTGCACTTCTGAGGTGTAATTAAGAGAGAGGTGGGTCCCCAGAGTCAGTTCAGCTGTTAAAAGGGGTGTTTGTGCCACTAGCAGAACTCGGCACTGTATGGTTCTGTTTTCTGTGATAGTTTTGGTGGGGTGAACAGGGGCTCAGATGAATCAATGAAGTCCTCTGATTCACAGTGCTTCTTGACTTGGCTATCAAAAATCCTGCCACCTTTATATGTGTGGGCAAGATTTTCCATTGCACTTGCTAGTAAGCATGTAGAAAAATCTCCCTCTTTATCTAAAGGACAGAATAGGGAGTGGGAATTACTGAGGAACTGGATTTATTTGTGTGGGGCTGTACATTATTGGTCTCATAAGATCAAAGCTGCAATGTAACATCTAAGCTGTCTGTAAAATATTTTTTTAAATATAAACTCAACCATCCTTATCCATATTCATCCTTTGCATGAGCATGAAAGATCAGGTTGTTCAGTAGTGAAATTGCCTTGTCTTCCGAGTTGTTCATGACCATTGACAATATGCAGCACTATGCTTATTTTTCAAGTGGTAACTTCAGAGAGAAACTACCAAAAATCTTACCCTGTATTCTGACATTCTTTTATTAGGGACTTATTAATTCATTAGAAGTTTTGAATGTATTTTCTCACTCAATAGGCTTTTGATAAGATGTGAACATGTCTAAAGTAGCAGTGACATAAGCTTTAATTTTGGCTGTCCCCTTAGGGCCATATACCTGAAGGGTAAACTGGGTATGTATCTTAGAGCTCAGAAAATCATAGCATTTCAGATTCTGAAGCTCTGAACCCATTATTTTCAACATACAGATGAGGAGGCAGAGTCCTGGAGTGGTAAGGTGTTATACACAAATGTGAAATTACTGGATTACAAATCCAAAACCAGTACCATATCTCTTGACTCTTACCACTAGTCTTTCCTCTATTGCCACACCTTGTTTGGGATCAGTCTTCTGTCAAGAGTACAAAAAGAGGACAAAGAAAGGGAGTTTCAAGGAGGAAGAACAACTTGAGAAAGGTGAAGGACAAAATAATGAGCTCTTGTCTCTGCTGTGATGCTTGGGGACAGGCTTGTGTGAGAACTTAGCCATGCCACAACGAGACCTAGCATCACAGCAAAATATAGCCCTACATTTCTACAGCATCAGGACAGTGATGCAGATTTTATGCTTAATGATAGCTCTTTCAATTCTGTTGTAGAAAACAAGTGCTCTCTAGCTCTCGTCCTGTATTTCTAATTTTAAATTCTTATACATTTACATGGCAGTGAAATTGCTCCATACGACCCTTGGAAATACTACTGTACAACATCAGCTTTTTAACTCAGTTGAGTGAAAAATGGTGATCAAAAGTCTGTATTTGCTTATAACTGTTAATATTTCAGTGAGGTCAGAAAAAATATAGAGCTAATTTATGAAATGAGTGAGCTTTATGATATCTTTTACTTTAAAAATAAATGTTTATGCTTACTTTTAAGTGACCCTGATTAACTGAAAATATTCATAAACAGACACAGTATTTAATTTTTCCTTTCATGTCAATAGATATTTATACACCATTTATATATTTTCAGTTGAAGAGCTAGAAATGGTTATGGGAATAAAAGAGTTCAATCATGCTTCTATTGTTCCCTTTAAAGAAAGGGGTGTTCTTTTCCTACCTACTATTCATGGAACAAGAGGTTGTGTTAGCTTTGTAATGCTACTGTAACAAACTACCACAGGCTTTGAGGTATAAAACAAGGCAAACTTATTATCTTATAGTTCTGGAAATCACAAGTCTGAAGTCTGTCTTATTGGGCTAAAATCAAGGTATTGACAGGGTCATGTTCCTTTGTGAAAGCTCCAGAGGAGAATCAGTTTCCTTGCCTTTCCAGCTTCTAGAGGACATTTGTTTGCCTTGCCTCATGTCCGCTTCCACCACCGTCCAAACCAGCAACACCAGCGCAAGTTTGTTGTTGTTGTTTTCACATTGCCATGTCTCAGACTCTGTCTTCAGTCTCTCTTCCATTTTCAAGGACCCTTGTGATTAAATTGGACTCGCCTGTACAGGTAGAGTAATCTCCCAATTTTAAGATCAGCTGATTAGCGACCTTAGTTCTCCTTCGTAACCTACATATATTCACAAGTTTTAAAGATTAGGACCTTGATATCTTTGGGAGCCATTATATTGCCTAGCACAAAGCTCAAGAAGGTTAAGATGAAAAGCTGTTACTGCCGCTTGATGGCAAGTGGTTGAGGATATCATTGCATCCCTGCTGAAAACTTCATGCTGGAGTGTGTGTGATTAGTGGGCTGAACGCAATATTTCTCTAATGCATAGAATGAGACTCAGTACTTTCCCCTCACCTCACTACAGGTAAGGATGCCTAGCAACTAAGTCTGTGCTGAATGTTGTTAATGAGTTAACTACTAATTATTTGAGCTGATTCCATCAGAATATACCTGAAAGTATATAAGTAGTAGGCAGCTACTATATTCAGATAAAAATCATTTTGAATAAAACTGAAAATATAGCCAGATTCAAAATATAGTTTATGTAAATACCATATCCATTTTTTTCCTTTCAACACCTTGATATCTGCATTCAAAAATTTTACTTTTGGCAGATATACTGATGCAATGCGTATGAAACTGACAAATTTGACAAACAAACCTGTTTGGGTGGGCATACAAGGTAATACTAAATTTTTTTTTTTTTTTTTTTTTTTTTTGCTTTTGTGGAAAGCTAGTCAATTAGTTGCCTCCTTTACACAGGTTATTATGACAAATCATTGAGATTAGTCCTGCCAGTTGTTGAGCCGGTGGCTCTCCTCCTTGGCACCCCTGTTGCTTGTATGCTTTCACCCATGTCATTCTTTACTCAAGAGAGAATTCTTTGGCTTCTCAATATTTGTGAGATTAAGCAGCCACAATGTACACATAATGTGAAAGACACTATTGGATGGATATAAATGCTTATTTTACCTTTTTTCTTTTCAATTTCTTCCCAATCCTAAATTATCCCTCACCTGCCAAACATAGCCCTGGATTCGAAGATAATTATGATTCAATTTCTGAAGATCACAGCTCCTATAATTTAGCATTACCAGATTTTCAGCTTTCACTAGGTATAAATTCATTCTAATTTAAATGAGCACTAAATTTCATCAAAATTGGTGGAAAACACTCTGGAAAAACTATGGAAATCAGTTAGAATGTTGCCTATACAGAGTAAGCATTACGTAGAGTGAGTAGTAGTAGTAGAAACTTGATACTTTAATATTATTTTGATAATGTAATAACTTCTGAATTCCTACACGTGTTTGAAAAATTGTGATTTTGAAACATTGTGATTTCCTTTGAAAAATTGTGATTTCTATTCTTCCCATCAAATATTAAAAAATGAAAGTATGTATTTTATATTTGGCCATGTCTCCTGTAGGTCAAACAGCTAAAATTGATTCAACTTCTAGCAGCATTTTATTGGAAATGTTATCCTTTGTTTTCATAAGAAAAAAATACTAAATTTAATTAATGATTAAATTGACCTAGGACATATAGGCAAGTGATAATGCTTGTAAACTTTCTACTTTCCTTGCGATCTCAGTTGTAAAAACTAAAACTAAGTAGGTGTCTGACTACTCTATCCTATATTAGACGTAATGGGAGAGATCTATTTTGACATATGACCCTTTTTGCCACTTGCCTTAGGATATTACTCATTATGAAAGTGTTTTGCTTAAGTCTTTGTTAAAATCATACTGAAATAATCCACTTTATTCATGTACCCAAGCCTCAAGCTCATGTATGTATTTATGTATAGCAATCTTTGGTTTAATAGCAGTTCAGCTTTCAATAAATAGAGTATTTGTTGTAGCAATCACTTTAATGTAATGAGAAGAAAAGAAAGGAAACGAAAAAAATAGAAAAATATTAAGCCATAAAAGGTATTTTAAGCCAAGCACAGTGGCTTGTGCTTGTCTGTAACCCCAGCTACTCAGGAGGCTGAGGCAGGAGAGTGGCTTGAGACCAGGAGTTCAAGACCAGCATGGGCAACCTTGTGAGACACCATCTTAGAGAGAGAGAGAGAGAGAGAGAGAGAGAGAGAGAGAGAGAAATTTGAAAAAGAATATTTTGATTACTGACATTCTCTGAAAATGTTTTTGTTTTTTTTTAAATCGTTGGCACCTCTACTAAGTTTCTTGTTGCGCTGCTTTGCAGGAATACTTGTTTTAATTTTTGCTCTTAGTATATCTGATGAATGTATTTTTCCCCCTCAGGTAGCTGTGAAAAAATGTTGTATAAGCTCCACTAAAACTTGTGTCTGAATACTTGTTAGCCTATATTTCTGCAGAGGGTCCTTTTGGATTTATGTCTGAAATAAATCAAGTTCCATCTATGTGGCAACACCTGTTTAGAATGACACGCAGTTTCTGTGCGTGTTAAACCTTGGTTAATTGTTCCATTTGTATCTGGATAATGCTCAAGGCATTGATTTGAGTTTACCTTAGAAATCACATATTTAGAGTTCACTGATGTATCTTTACTTTTTAAGTGAGTCAGTATCATCTTAAACCCTTATATTAATAACCTATGGTTTAAAATGTAGAATTTGAAGGATATACTGATCCCCCTGTCCCCTTTTTTAACCCAGACTAAATCACACCATCCAAAACCTGCCACAAATTTCCATTTAACTTGTTCCTGGTTTCTACTTGCCTCTCTGAGTTAAATGTTATTTAACTAAATTTTCTAACTAGTTTCATACTTTTGATGCACATATTGCCTTTCATTTATTATTTCTTTTCAATATACACATTTCCATTTAGACATTTATTTAATCCCTCACTTATGGAAACAATAGGCCGTAGTTTTTTTCCTGCTTCTCTTTTATTCTTTTGTCCCTGTAGTATCTCCTAACCCATGTAATTACCATTTGTGCTAAGTAACCTTCCAAAGACCCTACTCTAGATATTTTTTGCTAACTTTGATTTCAATGATTTCTGTTCAATATTAGTTTCCTATATTTTAGTGATGTTATATTGTTATATTACTTCTTAAAATATATTTTATAAGGCAATTTGCAAATGAAATTAATTATAAAATATTTCTCATTAGAGTGTTCATAGTAATAATTTTATCATCCTTAGGAAACATATTATGAAAAAAATAGGGAGAAAGCACATGAATGGTTTCTGTTGTCTTAATTCGAATAGTATACAAAACATTTAGCAGTAATAAAATTTAGCTGTAGTAAAATCAAGCTTCCCAAGCTAGTCTATTTCTATTTATAGCAGTTAAAACAGGGCATAATATTAGCTATCTCAGAAAAGCTGTACCAAAGTAAATAAGTTACATGGGAAAACTTAAAAAGTTTAATTGTACAAATATCATTTGAGGGCTAAGTGTTACAAGAGTACATTTTCATCTATTATCTATGGTTAGAGTGGCACATATGAATTTAAAGGTTTAATAATATAAAATATATCAATATAGAAACAGACTTGTATGTACAATTCTTATGCTATGTATAAATGAAAACACAAAATTGTAGGTATTGTGTCTATTTTTTTTTTCAAAACTAACTCAGAATATATTGTTCTTGTAAGAAATGTGTTTGGATTTTAGGTCTATTTGAAGTTCATATCTTATGACACATTATGGTCATATTTGTAAGTCTGGACAGAATTTGATTTTCTTAACAAAACTAAATTTTGATTGGGAAAGACCTTACAACTGACCAAAATTCTCACAAAATACAAAATCATAGCAATGTTCATCATACTAACCTCTTATACAGATAAGAAAACTGAGCCCAGAAATGTGAAGTGGCTTGCCTACATTCACAACAGTGTACCAGTTAGAACAAACAAGTTCAGGTGATCCTGCTAACTTATATGTTTCAGAGGGAACTCTTGTTTTTACATCAGAAACTCTTTAGGATGTCAAAACTCTGGATGTTGGAAATGGAAAAGTTATTATTGAGTCATAGGGACTGATTAAGGCTAAGAGTTGAGATAATACATCTTTCAGGGTTTGTAAGAATCAGTTGACTGATCTGGAAAAATAGCCATGTGAAGGCTTTCTTTAATGTAGCAGTTCAGATGCCAGTTTCACTCCAAGATTTATCTTTACTAGCCAGTCATCAGTTCTGAATAGGCATGGGTATGAATATCAGGTCAAGGTTTTACAAATGTGAAATTCATCATTGTGATTCTGAAGCAAGTTCTTTTTGCACTGTTATTACATTTTACAAAATGCATAGAAAAAATTGATCCCTGTTCTTATTAGTAAAATATATGTGTTTTTCTTTAACAAGCCATCTTTCTAAGCCAAGAGGCAAAATTATTTCAAAAACGTTGGTCCTACTGTGCCACAGGGGAGGGGTGTCTGGACTATTAGGAGACCATAGGTATTTTAGAAAGTTGGTATTAACATGTGATTTCTATTTTACTTTTTTTTTTTTTTAATCCCAGAAATCCTCACATCAGTCCTGCCTTTAAGAGGCACTCCCAGAAAATTGTATTAACTGATTTAAATTTTAACTTCCTTTTCAACTTTCTTTGGGGCATCTTTATTAAAAAGTCTAGATAAAGTTCATTTCTGTTTTCTTCACAGTCTTTACACAGAGCTTTACAAATAGTTGGCACTCAATAAATATTTGTTGAACAAGGGAAGATGAAGACGAATATAGGAGATCCTTATATAACTCAAAAGTAGAAAATTCAGACACTGAAAGGTGAAAAATTGATTATATTGCCTTTTTATAGGAACTCATTAGCTGTGAATCACAGAATCTGTTTATTGACATAAACTCAAAGTTTCCTGGTTCAAACTCCCAACATATGAAGAGATTCTTTTCTAAATATGTATGACAATTTACAATGCCACCAAATCTCCATTCTTTCACTGATAGGCAGTGACTGCCTACAAAATAGCAGTCTCATTTTCAATAACTGTATTTGTTGAAATATAGTTAAGAAAGAACTACATTCTTGTACCTTGCCCCTCTCAGGCTCTAGTTACATTTATGATTGAAATAATACAAAATTAACACTTCTCCCACATTATAAGCCTTCAAATATTTTACATTATTTGAAATGTTTTCCAGGTCTCTTATTATCTTGGCTGCAATATCCTCTTGAACTCTAACATGCTACTATTTGCAGTCTCTTATTTGTACTTTGTCTTTATTTAAATCTATTAAATAGGGATTTTGATTGCCACAAAACCTACTATCAACCCAGAAAGCTTCCTTAAAAATATACTCATTGATAGAATTTACACAGGAAAGTTTGAGGTTACTAACTTTGTAAAACTCTTAATTATTTGTTCACGTATTCTACAGAGTCAAATGCACAGGACCGAGAAAAGAAATATTTTATCCTTGACATGATTTGGTGGCTTATTCTTATCTTGTCATAAATTGCAAAGGGCTCCATTTTTTTTATTGTATTGTGATTACAAGGTCATTTTTGCTACAGGATGGACCCTCCTAGAGGGGAATGTGATGTGTCTCTTATCAGAACAAAAGATATTTTGGGCTCTCAAATATATTAGCTCAGTCAATCATCAAGAAAAGGATATTTTCTCTGACCCAGTTTACTTAAGTGATTTATGTGGAACTTAAAAGTTTAGAGTCTAAAATTACTCCTGACATTGAATTTGTTTTTTAATTTGCTTCAGGTCCCATGGAACTCATTTAAGTTCAGAACTTGCATTGCTAAAGGTCTAGGTACGATGGTAATCTCTCTACAAATATAATGAAAAACATACTAGCACTCTTGGGGCATGGAGGAAAATGTGCAATGGACCGTAGAGTAAACGGTGGAGTTAGGGTACTGTTTGAACTTTTGTTTCCAAAGGTGAAGCTCATAGTAGTAAGTATTAATAAGGATCACTTTCTTTTTCCGAATTATACACTATGGAATTTGGCCAATGCTGTCTGAATACTCAGCTATTCTTTTCATATTCACTCAAACCTGAGAGAAAAAGTTAAATTTTGACATGCAGAGAAGGAAGAACAGGGGTCCCTGATTTACTTTATGAATGATAACATTTGAACACCTAAACCCATTGGCCTCCTTCAAGCTAACCCCTAACATTTGCATGGCCCCTGTCAAGAACAAATGGATACTATAAGGATACTATAAGTTTAAATATTTAAAGTTATAAATCAAACTAACAAGCTGCAAAATTGTATCTGATATGTCTCCTGTCTTAGCAAATACAACTTTCCAATTACTAGGAAGGCTAGGTTCAAATTTAGAATTTTCTGACACTTTGTAGTTAGTTTCAGGCTGTAATATGACCTTCCTGCCCCAAGTTTGGTCCATGGCTAGCTCCTTTTCCCTTCCTATCCTGGCTTCATCTAGCACCAGGAGGAGATTCATGCACTCATGTGGCCACCTGTGCCTGCACGATCAGTCTCCAGCCATACTAAAGATCTCTGAAAAATATCTCCTTTGGTCTCCCTTGGGCCTAGGAGGATACATATGGGTAAGAATGTTCACCTCATGAAGGTGGACCTAAGGAAAATGCTTGAAAGTAATGCCCAGGTTAATTCCACAGGGCATTTGGGACTTGCAGGCACCTGGAGAATAGTCTATATAGAGGGATATGAGCTTTGGCTGGGTATCCTGGGTCCCATGGATTCTTAACTCCCTGGAAGGTTGTGACAGGAGAAAGAACAGCATTGGCCCTAGATCAGGGGCCTGGGTCTTTTTAAAAAACATGTTTCCCAGAATGAAAGATTGCTCTTGGGAAACATACAAATTTGTGTGATGAAGATAGTAATGGCAATGTAGTTTCTGAAAAGAAAAATGTATTCATATAACTCAAGAAGAAATGTTAGAGGCAGAACACGGTGGTTCACACCTGTAATCCCAGAACTTTGGGAGGCCGAGGCAGGAGGACCATTTGAAGCCAGAAGTTCAAGGCTGCAGCGAGCTATGATTGTGCCACTGCACTCTAGCCTGGGTGACAGAATGAGAACTTGTCTCTAAACAGAAAGAAGTAGGAGAAGGAGAAGGAGAGAAATATTTGAGACGTAAATTAATGCAAAAGCCTATGAACAGGGAAGACTACTTGGTCTTATTTACTATTTGCCTTGATCGCAGTTCTCTGTTTATCAATAAAAATATTAATAAGACTACATAAGAGCCTGCGTATAATAGGTAGAAAAATTGAGAATGAAACTCATGGTTGCTGTGTCCTTGCCAGGTGTCATTTTTCCAGCTGTTGTAGTCATAGAGCTAGACTGTCAGACAGTTCGAGAAGCAGGTGGCTATAATTAGTTCTTTATGTAAACATTAACATTATCATCCCTATAGACAGGAGAGTTAAGTAGAGCCTGTTCCCATTCTCTTCTTGGTCCTTGAAAATACCTCTGGCTCCTTGTCACTAAATTCCAGCAGGTGCCAAAATGCTGCAGGTTTCCATGTTTAATATTGCAGTTTTCACATGTGGAAATTCATATCATACACTACTCTATGTCATTGCAGCTGCTTTTGTTTTGTACAATATAGTCATCTGTCGGATTTAATGTTGACCTATCAGATTTACTTTGTACTTACTTTATATTTTGAAAATATCTTTTCTTTAAAGTCTTAATAGTCATTTTTAAGTTGACTAGATTAAATGTAAGATGATTTCTGTGTGGCTTCCGAAGTAGAACACACAGTTTAGATTTTGAAATTTTCATTTTTGGCAGGCATAGTGCAGGATGTGGCCTAGTTTCAAAATGTTTATTTGAAACAAAAATTTAACTGGAATTCAATACTGTGCTTTCTGGAAGGAGTTCATAAAATTTTGACTGTGGTTGTTTTTTTGCACCTAAAATATATATATTTCTACACTTTATCCAGAAGTGCTTTTTAAATAATTTTAAAGGGATTACTATCAAGTTTTCTGTTTTTTTTTTTTTTTTAAAAGCAAGAAAGGTTTTTTCAAGATGTCTACGTTTCAACTGTATTTTACATGTTACATATGAAAACAGTCGTATATTCAAAAAACTAACAGCTGATATATTGTCACTAAATATGAAGAAAATATGCACTAAATCTCCTTTTTTACATACTACTAATAAATTTGACATAGAGAGAAATCAGTAAACATAAAAGTAATGAATATGTGAAAACAAAAAACTTTTGGGCTGTTCTTTGGAATTTAGTCTTTACTGCATTAACACTATTTAAAATTTCCTCTAATTTTTTTTATACATTGGATAGAACTAGCAACATAAACAATGACAGTATTTTCAGGTGCGTAAGATGTACAGATGAGTGAGTGTGTGTCTGTGAGGCACTGTTCTAAGCACTTTATATGGTTAATCACATTTAATCTTCATACCCAATAAAATAGGTGGCATTTTTATCTCCATGTTATGGATGTGTAAACTGAGGCACAGTGTACCTAAGTGATTTGTCTAAGGTCACACACTAGCCTGGGGTAGAACCAAAGTTTGAACCAGCCATTCTTGTTTTAGTCACTCTATAATATTGCCCTTGGAAAGTTATGGAATTTTAGAGTATTGTAAGTCAACAGGTACTGAAAACATTTTTTTTAGAGATGGGATCTTGCTATGTTGCCCAGGCTGGTCTGGAACTCCTTGGCTTAAGCAATCCACCTGCCTCAGCCTCCCAAAGTGCTAGGATTACAGGTGTGAGCCACTGCACCCAGCCTGAACACATTTTTAAATGAAAAGAATAGTGGAAATAATAGTACTAGTTCATTTTCCTGTTAAAATACTAGGTTTATTAAAAAACACCAGACTTAGAGGATACAAGATTCTGGTCCTAATTTTGCCAATGGCTGTGTGACATTGAATAAATTACCTTATCCTCTCTGAACTTCAATTTTCTCATTTTTAAACTATGGAAAGTAATATTGTTCAAATAAGTGGTAGGAAGATTAAATCAAATATCGTGTAAGCTATTTTTACAACAATCTGTATAACAGACAAACATGAAATAAAAGTTTTGGCCTTCCTATGTCCCTCCCTCTGTCTCTGAACCTCAGTTTTCAATGAGAAATGGAAGGCACGGAGTAAATGAGATAATAGTTTTCTAATATCTCTATAATTTCATGGTTACTATAAAAATTGCAACTTTAAAAAATTTATTAGTTCATTGCAACTAATTTAATATTTCATTAAAATATAATCTTAGATTTTTAAGATTATATTTTTATAGTTATTTTCTTAGAACTATAGAGCCTTAAAAAAAGAACTGAAAAGGTTATCTGCTTAATACAAAGTTGTAGGACAGCCAAAAGTATATCAGAGTTTTGTAGAATCATGTGTTTGAAAATTTCAACACAGCCATGTCTAATGTGCACAATATTTGCAACCATGAATATTATTTTATCCTTAATTTAAATCTTCCTTAAAATTTTAAGTTTTTTCTTTGTTTGGTGGGGGATATTTAGTGTGGTTGAGGCATAGTTTAATTAAATTTGGGTAAGTCATTTATCAAATTTTCATCTTTGTATTTAGAAAAGTTATTTTTTATTCCTTTTCTCATGTCTTTAACTTTTAAAGACTTTCTGTTCATCATGTGTGGAGACCAAAACTGATCAGTAAACATGTAGTAATAAATTTATGTTATTGTTTCTACATAGGTGTCATTTTAAAAAATCTTAGCGTGTTTACAATACGTTACCAATATAGGAATCATCCATGTTTTAATAGAGTACAAATATAGTCATCATTCATGTTTTTTTTAATTACTCTTATTTTGGATATGTCATTATTTGTGCTGTATATGTAAGTTTGGACTTTTATCCCTAAAGCTACCCTAGCATCCAACCAACGTTAAAAGATTGAGAGCATGTGCCTTTTTTCCAACTTAATTAAAAGTCAACACAGTAATGTGTTAGAAAATGACAGCTGAAAACAAACCCACATTCTTTGTCACTCTTCAAGTTTGGACATCCTAAATTCTGCCTGAAAAGTGATATTGCCAGAATGAGAGAAACAGCATATCCTTCCAATTATTTATTCAATAAATTTTGCTGTGAGACTGCATAGTTGATAGCAAGTGCTATTAAAACAATAGACTTGAGAACTGGTTTGTGTAAGTAAGAGCTGGCCTATGCTCAAATGGAAAAGATTGCATGTGGCATGTGTATCTATACACAAATCAACACTATTTGCTGGGGTCTTATAAGTTTTAAACATTTGTATTTGTTATGGCATAATACTCTGTGAAGAAAGGATGTAAAAATCTTTGAAAATTCCTAGTTAAGTATAATAAAAGTATGCTCTGATGATACTAGGTAAACAACTTAGGATTATGTGACTTTTAATAAAATACATAAAAATATGTTAAATATACCCATCACTAATCCTGTGTATCTCCATGATCAAAATTAAGATCTGTCATGTTGAGAGGTGGCACTTCACATTACATTGAATGTAACCAGTGTAATTGAGGCGGGCTCTTCTGAAGAACTGCTCAACATTGGGATAGCTGTGCTTATAGAACATATAATATGTAGAACATGCTATATAACTAATGTATGTAGAACATACTATATAACTGTAGCATGTAGAACATACCATATAACTATAGTATGTAGAACATACCATATAATTATAGTATGTACACTATAGTTCATATGTCATTTTACTAAAATTATTTTTAACTGTAAGGTAAATTTACTTGAGTCCAATGGAACAAATTTATTTAAAAGTACTAGGAGTTACAATGTATATCATGACAAGGAAATGTACTATTTCTGAAAATCAGTTGAGGAATGCTATATTAATCATTGCAGTTTGCATTTAGGGAATTCGGTAGTGAAGCCACAGGGCAAGGATTTTATTATGCTGCTGTTCTATACATCTATTCCTTGGAGTATATGTTAACTGTGAGCTGTAAATTGCTTGCCTTTGCAGATAGCTTTTGTAACTCTAAAAATAAAATGCAAAGTCAGCACTATGACCTTGTTTATTTTTGGATAAAAGATAAAAAATAGAATGATTACTCTTCAAAGCACTTTCCTCTTTCAACGTATTTATTTTTACATATAAACATTTATTTTAATGTATATGTATACCTTGTGAATTTTTTTATATATACAAACAACAGAATGTTGAAATATGATTGTACTAATTCAGTAATACTACACATATTGGTAACATAGTGGTTCTATAGTTCTGCAATATGTATCATTTTGTGAGAGACCTTATTCCTGTTCCTCATAGGCATCCCTGTTTATTGAAGAGAAGGATAGCTGAAAAAAGGAAAGAGTGGAGAAAAATGGGCTTTTACTGAGATAAAACAGTGTGGTTCATGAATACAAGTTCACAATTTCTATTTTCTCTGACAGCCTTTGCTGCACTCACATATATTTTCCTATATTTTTCATTTGATCAAATATATGAGACTAAAATATTCTTCTAAAGACTTCGAATATGTAAATAGATTGAACACTAATACAATATTATTCAGAAGTATGATTAACACAAATGAACAATCTTCAGCCAGATGTATGATAGTTGGAGAACAGTCTGATGTACTAATCTTTACCTAGGATCTTTTTAAGGCAAGTGCTTAATATTTGCTGCAGCTTCTTTTCTAAGACTGGATTAGATGCATGAATTTTGAAAATACAACTTCCGAGCACGTAGAGGAACCATAGTTTCAGCAGTCAAGAATTAGGGTCCTTTAAATAATTCAGAGTTCTTAAACTAGAGTATTATCTACAAATTCCCCAAAGATACACTGGGAAAACCTCTGCTGATAGGCTCTCTTCTAGAAGCATTACATTTGCATCTACAGCTTTTTGGTTGTGTGTCTAGGGTATGCATTTCCTATAATATAATGATTGTACCTAATCTTTTCCTAGCCACAGGATGCTCTCCACAACCCTGGCAATTAAGCAACTGAATCCAACCCCTGGGAAATAAGGCCCAGTCCTGGTAATTCCTGCAGGAATTGAAATAATACTAGTGAGCTACGGTGGGCACAGTGGCTCATGCCAGTAATCCCAGCACTTTGTGAGACTGAGGCGGGCAGATCACTTGAGGTCAGGAGTTTGAGACCAGCCTGGCCAACATGATGAAACCACATCTCTACTGAAAATATAAAAATTAGCCAGGTATGGTGGCATGCGCCTGTAATCCCAGCTACTCAGGAGACTGAGACAGGAGAATCTCTTGAACCGGGGAGGCAGAGTTTGCAGTGAGCCGAGATCATGCCACTGAACTCCAGTCTGGGCCACAGAGCAAGGCTCCATCTCAGAAATAAAAAAGAAAAAAAGACAAAAGAAATAATACTAGTGAATTGAAGATTCCAGATTTTGTTATTCTGAATAAGGTGGTAGGAAAACAGCAGTTTCTTGAGCTTTATTAAGTGAAAGAAATATTTTGAACATGGAATATCTTGGCCAATTTAGGGTTCTTAGATAACGAAGTAAGTTACCTAAGGCAGTAACAAGTGAGCTATATTCATAAAGTGTTTTATCTCCTCACATCTGTAGTTTGCTACAATCAATTCTTTTTTTACTTGTAGTTTCCATAATACTGTGTGCACTGAATCAAAGAATAATTAGTTTAAGAAAAAAAAACTAGATAATCTCAGTATTTTAGATTAACAGTTTAAATGAACTAATAGAAAGCCTACATTTAAATTTCTCAACCATTTGAAGGCAGATAATGAACATGAATTTTCCATGGTTGGGATTTTGCTGGTGCTAGAAAGGATTTTACTGATATGAAAGTAATTGGTTTAGGTTTAGGGAAAACAACTTCCTGTCCAAATGAATTCATCACTGATGAAAAACAGTATTACGGAATACTTCTCCAAAGCTTACACTGTTAAATTACTCTTGGCTGCTTTTTATCCAGGAAATCACAGGCTACAGTGACACTGACAGATTTGGGGATTTGTCTCAGGACATGCCTCTCACAAACATCATGAGCCCACTGAATATGAGAAGATTGCAGCCTTCTTTTCAGCCAGTAAATTGCAAAAGGAAAATCTGGGCCTTAAGACAAAGACTGAAGGAACAAAACAAGGGAAATGAGACGTAGACTGGATAGTGCTCTATACTAAGCTTCTAAGAAAAAAAGATTTTGGTGTAAAAATAGATGACTCCTGATGACCTAATTTCACTGCATTGAGACCACATGTTGCTGCCATGTTCAATTAGTTGTGCTGGTCACTGTGTCTCTACCAGAAAGCAGAAGAGCTTGGAAAATACATATGACAAGTGACTTGCAAGCATGAAGATTTACATGACCAGTTCTTATACTAAAATAGATGTATTTTTAAAGCTAAAGGAAAACAAAAGAAAATTAAAAGGTACATGGGCTAAGTATATGAGAATAAATAATTATGTTATCTTACATTAGAGAAGGACATTCTAAACATAAAAACAAGGAAATAGGGAGGAAAGTTCAAATAAATATAATTATCCAAAAATTTGAAACTATGTGATAAAATAAGTGACATCCTGAAAAAAGATAATTGAAATATATATGATATCTTAAAAGCTAGTTCACTTAATATACAATGAGTACTTTTAAATTGCACAAAAGGAATACATCCCAATAAAGAAAAGGGGTGGGGGAGGGAAAATGAGCAAATGCTATGAAGAAGCAATTTATAAAAGCAAAATAATTGTTTTTCAGGTTAATAAACAAAGAATTGCTAACAAAAACAAGTATATGAGATAATTATTACCTATCGAACTAAAAATATCAAGAAATGTTAATACAAAAAGTGGATTAGGGTATGGTGAGACCAGTACACTTATGCAGTACTTGAGGGAATATAAGGTAATTTTGAGAAATTAGCTTAGAGATAGTCACATTTTGTGACCCATTAACTCCAAATCTAGAATGCTTACCTGTAGAAATAATCAGAAATATATATAAATATTTACTTTATTACAGTAAAAACTGATAATGTAAATTTTAACAGTAGAGGAACTAAATGGGGGGAATATCAAATGGAATTTTAGGCAACTATTAAAATAATAATTGTGTAGATTATTTAAGGACATGAAAAAGTGTTGCTATTATAATTACATGTGAAAAGATAATCAAATCTATGCTGATAAATCTGATGCCAATTTTATTTTTAACATAAATATACAGATTTACATATACATATATAATCCATGTATTTATATATACTAAAATACAACATATATAAAATATAAATAATGAATAACTCCTACAAAATGAATCGGTGAATCATGTGGATCAGTTTATTCTATGATTTTCATATTTTAAAAAACATATATATGTAAAACCTTTCTAATCACAAAATAAAGGTAAACATTGGAAAAGTAAGAAAAAATGTTTGCATTTTTAGTAGAGATATAAAGAAAGAATTTTAATTTACATCCTAATTTTTGTCTTTTTTAAACATTCTTACACTTAAAAACTTTTATTTTCAAGATGCATTTCAAGCTACTAACCTTCAAGATGTTCCACTTAATATATGTGAAATGTGACTCTGTCTTCCAGGTCAATGTTATCAGTTTTAAGAAGTAAAATGTATATGAATCATGTAAATGTTTACATCAAACAATAAGTCTTTTAAAATTAATATATATTAGACCCTAAAGTAGCCACTTCTTTTATTCCACAGTCTGTCTGTGAATTTTGAACTCTTGAGTGTCAGAGAGTTTAGTTTTCTACCTATCCAGTGGTGATTATGGTAGCACACACTCTGCACACCCGCAGGATATAAATTGACATAATTAAGATTAATTCTCAACTTCAAATTGGAGCTGTATATGGCCACTGGAAACTGAATGAAATGGTTCAGAGCCTCTTGTTTCTCAGTAGGAATCTTTCTCAATAACCATATTATGTTAAAAATGTTGTTTAAAGAAGTGAACTCAGGAAAAGTAAACTGGAGAGAAAGTACCTCCTTACATTTTATTCCTTAAGTACATCTCTTGGCTCTCCCTCACCAGGCAGATATTCCTGGCCAGTGGGCAGTTCTTCCCAGCTGATTCTGGGACTGATACCCTTCTGTTCTATGGCTCTGCCACCATTGGGGATTCATTGTCTTCCGTATCCACCAGGTGAAAGGGAAAAGAGAACATAGAATGGGCAGGCATGTCCTCAGAGCATACCCTGGAAAAGACATATTTGCTGCTGAGAACAAGTCCTATGGCTGGACCTAACTGCAAAGGATGCTGGCAAATGCAATCTAGTTATGCACCCAAGAAAGAAAAAAAATAGATTTTTGGTGAATGCTAGCAGTCTTTAATACCACTCGCTGGGCTAAATGATGGGATAACATAGCTGAATGATTCAAGATTCCATAGGCTCAAGAAATCCCCAGCCTCACAGGACAGAGAGAGTGACACACATATAGTTTTAATTTAAAAACTCAATAGATACCTCAATGCACATTTTCTTCTACTCTAAGAGCAATGTCTATACATTCATGTTTTAGTCTAGACAGTCTGCTTTGTTAATTCACTCATTCATCCAGCATTCTCTTTACATTGAATAGTCTGCATAGCTATTCTAGAGTATCTGACGAAAGGAGTGAGAAAAACAAACATATGCATGAAAAAAACAGGGTCTAGCTGCAGGTGTCATAAACTCACATACACGATTTTACATTGAGGTTTGTGTCTATATGTTCTGCAGAAGTTGGAAATAATGTAATGATTATGATATATCAGAATGATCTTAATAAAAATGGTACAATGTAAATTGATAGAATCGTAGAACATAGTCTTTTAGAGATGAAAATGGGAGCTGACATTCTAACCATGTAGAATAATTTGAGTCACTATACAGTCACACCGCAGACCTCTCTGGGGCTCTCTGGAAGATATGGAGAAGTCAAACCGCTAGACACGGTTACAAGAATTTGCTTATATCCTCTTATATCACATTATTTGCTTATATCCTGCTTATATCCTCTTACATCACATTATGAGATGATGACACTTTTCCATGTTCAGGAACCTGCCTGTTTTCAGACACCAATCATAAGCTTTCTGAAAACCAGCATTCTGTAGTTTCATAATCATTAACACATTTTCTGTTATAATTTTACACTTTCCTTTGATTATATCATTTCTCACAACTACAATTTTGTGTTCATTGTATAATTACATGGTTTCTGTTTAACAGCAATGCTATATTCCTTTATCTAAGGTAAGAGCTTTAAATATCTCACTTTTACATTTATTTGTAAGAAAATATGATGTTTTCTAATGGGACTTTCCTTTCCTTTCTTTAAACTTTGGGCTTATTTTTATAACCCATTAAGAGAAGCTGAGCCAATTGAGTTCAATGACATTTTTTCAATGAACTATCCTCACGCATATAATGTGTATGCCTCTGAGAGTACTACAGCTCTGACTGAATTTTTTCTCAGAATTTCATATTTCTGTATCTATTCAGAAAATTGGAGTGCAAAAACTAAAGGCATAAATTGTTCAGAGCACATTTGTTCTTCAAAGGACTGATATTTATAGTCTTTGAAAGAATTTTTATATTTTAATTTTTATCTGGAGACCTAGAAATTGTTTGCTTTCATTCCAGAAAAATAAAATCAATGGCAAGTGAGAAAGACTTGCTTTGAAAGTATATAGTGAAACATTAAAACACGAAAACAAACAGTGTCCTTAAAAAGAAATAGTGTCATTTTAAGCAGTTCTATCTCAACAGGAACAACATGATTACTGTTTGTAGAATGAAGAAAAGAAGCATGGCACAGCCTTAGGAAGGAGGCCATGCCTGGGGTTGGCTGCATATATGAGACATTCTAGTCTGCTTTTTGAAACACCTATTTTATAATCTCATTGTACAATGAGAACCGTTTGCTCCCTGTGCTGTGATTATGTATCTTGGGGCAGGATTTTATTCATGGTATGCCACATTTGTGTATAATTGTCAGAAATACAGTATGCAAGAACATCCCACCTGGATATGACAACCAATGGGAATAAACAGGAATTGGCACAATCAGTGGGAGTAATTGGGACAAAAGACTGCCTAACCCTTTACTCTTATTTTCAAGTACATATGTCTTCACAGGGGCAACAAATAGCCCAAGCTCTTTTTCCAGTCGAGACTGGCATATATTCATGGGCTCTGAGCATAGGGGCTCACATTGTTAGATCACATGTTCAGGAGAGTTCACTTCAGTTGCCCAAGACATGTCAGAATCAAGGTCTAGAGTCTCAGGTCGAATGTACCAGGGTTAGAGTCTGCACAGAACCAGGTGAGGTGCCGGGCTCCCTCCATCTAGGGTCCTGAATTGGGAGACAAGCTTGTGGCTCCAAGTCTTAGAGGAACTCTTGTACATCAGTGACTTGGCAGCAGTTCAAACAGTACATGATGAGTTGATGTTGATGAGCTGATGATCATTAACTCTTCAAGCTAGACACGACACAAAAACAATTCCATCTTAAGGCTAGGCTCCCTGGCAGCTCTATAGACACCCAGACCTTGCTCTGTGTTTCTAGGGCTTTAAACAGAGCAGAGCCTAAAAATTGTATTTTTGACATCTGGGTCATCTTAGGGAAGTGGGAACTGACTGTGTTTTTGCAGTTAAAATAGTAAAATATGGCCAGGTAAAATATTTTCACATATTCAACTTATTGGAGGAGGAGAATTAGGAAGGTTCACGTAACAATGTACCATTAAATTGCTCTTAGAAAATAAATTGTTTATTCATATAAAACAAGTGATATCTGTTGGGTTTCCAATAAAAGGAAACAAAGTTTCACATGTGGCAAGAAATTTGCTTCCAAATGTTAATATAATGAAATCAGTGTTAATGAAGTTTATGCAACTAAGAATGATAATTATTTTTCTGGCTTTGTTCAGCTATATGTTAATTTTCTATCAAACTTAATTTGTAGCATTGGTTTAGCATCCCAGAATAATCATATCAAATAATAATTAAAATGTTATAGAATTCTATTTTTTCTATTTTTCAGATTAGGAATTGAGTTTGTTTTACTCAGATGAATCATTGCATGAAAAGTAGAGAAATAAAAAATCTAATTTTAAAACATCTTTATAAGAAGTTTGTTTTTCCCCTTAAATTTTGGGTGCTATATTTAGTAATTACCCTTTTAGTTATACAGCCTATCTGATGTAAAGTTCTTAAACTGTTGTTACTGGAGTCTATTATTATAGGATTCTACCATTTATGTCTTTACAATAAATCAGAAAACGGGAAAATACACCTTTGCAGCCATTTAATGAAACAGATTTCAACTACCAACACACAGTAATTTAAAGATTATGGTCAAGTTTCCTAACTAAGCATATATTGAAAATAGATACTAGTGGAGAATAAAGGCTGAAGTACTGTTTTCTGATGAGTACAAGTCATTTTCCTACTTTAGTTCATGATCATTTTTCTGCTTTAGCTCTGTGTTGGAATTTTTGAGAGTGGAGGAAAGACAATTATCATCAAATCCTAGTAAAATACGTGAGTGTTAAAATCATTTTTATTCTTCCATCACCTGTAGTACATATTGGTGAATGGTTGCTTAGCTCGTCCTGGGAGAACTCTCAGGGTAGCTCTCATTCCTGCCTTGGCAAAGTAATTACTATAAGTGAAAAAAGGGGGTGCCTTTTAAATTGGGAAAATTGGAATTAGGCCCTCATAAGGCTGATTTTAAAATACCACTTAAAATTGAGTAAGGGTCAAGAAAAAAGCAAATAACCCCATCAAAAAGTGGACAAAGGTGAACAGACACTCCCCAAAAGAAGACATTTATGCTGCCAACAAACATATGAAAAAAAGCTCATCATCACTGATCATTAGAGAAATGCAAATCAAAACCACAATGAGATTCCATCTCACAGCAGTAAGAATGACGATTATTAGAAAGTCAGGAAACAAAAGATGCTGGTGAGTCTATGGAGAAATAGGAATGCTTTTACACTGTTGGTGGGATTGTTAATTAGTTCAACCACCGTGGAGGACAGTGTAGTGATTCTTTGAGGATTTAGAACCAGAAATACCATTTGATCCAGCAATGCTATTACTGGGTATATACCCAAAGGAATATAAATCATTCTGTGAAGACACATGCACACTTATGTTTATTGTAGCACTGTCTACAACAGCAAAGACATGGAAGTAACACAAATACCCATCAGTCATAGACTGGATAAAGAAAATGTGGCACATATACACCATGGAATACTATGCAGCCATGAAAAAGAATGACATCATGTCCTTTGCAGAGACATGGATGAAGCTGGAAGCCATCATTCTCAGCAAACTAACACAGGAACAGAAAGCCCAGCACCGGATGTTCTTGCTCATAAGTGGTAGTTGAACAATGAAAACACATGGAAACAGGGAAGGGAGCATCACACACCAGGGCCTGTCAGAGGGTGGGGGTCAAAGGGAGGGAGAGCATTAGGACAAATTTCTAATGCATGCAGGGCTTAAAACCTAGATGACGGTTGAGAGGCAGAGGTGGGCGGATCACGAGGTCAGGAGATCACGAGGTCTGGCTATCATGGTGAAACCCCATCTCTACTAAAAGTAAATTTTAAAAATTAGCTGGGTGTGGTGGCGTGTGCCTGGAGTCCCAGTTGCTGGGGAGGCTGAGGCAGGAGGGAGGAGAATGGCGTGAACCCGGGAGGCAGAGCTTGCAGTGAGCCGAGATCGCACCACTGCACTCCAGCCTGGGTGACAGAGCACGACGCCGTCTAAAAAAACAAACAAGCAAACAAACAAAAAACACCTAGATGACAAGTCAAAAGGTGCAGCAAACCACTATAGCACACATATATATACCTATGTAATAAACCTGCGCACTCTGCACATGTATCCTGGAACGTACAGTAAAATAAATAAATAAATAAATAAATAATGTGTGTGTGTGTGTGTATATATATATATATATAGAGAGAGAGAGAGTAAATACCGTGTGTGTGTGTGTGTGTGTGTACGTATATATGTACTATATAGTAATTTCTTTTAGAGTAGATTTTGTCCTTCTTTTAACCATTTCTTTTCCAAAAATTTTACAACAATCCTAAGTTGTCCGTAAGAAGAATAGAGTGTAAAGCCAGAATGGAGTCATTTTCTATATATTTTTTTACCTTTTACTTTGTTTTGAATCTTTGTTATTATGAGAGTTCATTTTCTTATATTACTTAATCTACATTTGCAAAATTTATGGATTATTTTATTAAACCAGCTCTCCCTGTTTCTTCTAAGTACAAAAAAGAGCTTTTTTCTACTCATTTTCCAAAGTATCTGAGACATTTAGGCTTTTATTTGTTATCTTCATTCATTTTTTCATTCATTCATTCAGGAAGTCAACTTAGACATCTTAGGTTCTGGCCATTCTGAGATTTCTCAAAGTTCTTTGTGTAAAAACTGTCAGGGATAAACAGAGCCCTGGGATAGAGTATTAATATATCATAATTTCTGTAGCTACATTTCGTGTATTCAGTTCCATGCTTTCCTCACTCTCAGAGTAAGATATTTGACAGATTTAGGATACTATGAATTGGGCTGTTTATTCTGGGCCATGAGACTCTACATAGATGAGGGCTGGAGACTCAAAAGAGGGAGGTTGTCACACAGTGTATTGTAGGCTCTTTCTGCTAATTCAAAGAGGAAATGTTGGAAGTACCCATCTCTCCTGAAATGTATCCCTTGGTCTGAATGTTGCTCTTCCCAAGCTTTTGCTCTCTACCAAAACTTTCTTGCCCTGAAATGTGACTTGAATTCATAAAATCCATGCTTGGAAGAATAGGAAGAGGGGATTGCACGGAACTCTGCCCTGGGATCAAAATCGTTACAGATGGTGATTAGATTCAGCTATTCCCACATACTTTAATTGCAGAAAGACAATTTCTTCACCTCCTCTTGACACGCACCACTCTACCTTTTCTTGACAGTCTCTTCTATGCCCCCTTCTCCCTCATCTCATACAGAAAATAAAATCTTCTTGATATAATTTGTGAATGTCATTTATAACTGACTTCTAAATAAATTAGGATTGCTGCTGTATTTCCACTGCTATAAAATTTACTTTAATGTCTACCCTTTATTTAGTGTCTACCCTTTTTTTGAAATGTTCAGGCTATTTTGTCTAAAAAATTCTAAAACTTTCCAAATGGAGAAGATTATACTTGGGTAAAGCCATACAGAGTTGTCCTGTCTTCAAGAATAGAATACTGTACCTGAAGATTTTGTTCTGCTCAGCTCCTTCCATCCAGAGTGGAATTGTGTCCTGAGTTTCTGGTTCTTCTAGTCATTCAGACATTTTTAGGAGCCATGCAAACTCAGATTTATAAAGGGAAATTTCATCAGGCCAAGGTGACTGGTAGCCATATGGGAATCTCCTCATTTATTCCTACTTGCTATCTTCTCTGAACACACGTCTGAATTCTAAACTGTGTAATCTTATGTTCGGTGTTCTTCTTGACTATTGGGCATGGAATATATACTGATTGCATTAAAATATAAATTTCATAAAAACCCTATAGTTTCCGTTACTTAAAAGGCACCCATATATATTTGTGCAATTAATGAACTCTTCATAGCATTTGAATCTCAGTTTCGCATAGGAGTCTCCCCTGGCTCCCTGCTTGGTCTTCAACTTGTCTAAGCTACTGGAACCATGAGCATAACTCTAGACTCAGGAAATCCAAACTGGTCTCAGCCAGCCCTAGTCTTCTAGTGAGTAAAAGGGGATTCAGACAGTAAACCATTTCTCCCCTTTCCCTACCCCATTATATACACTAGGATTCTTTTTATTCTCATAGAATCTATTGCAACTTTTAAGTCAAATATAATGATTTATTTCCAGGTTGGCTAGAAATAAATATCTTAAAATCTGGGAAAAACTTATAATTTTTCTCAAAATGATTTGAAAAGAAAAAATTTCTGATACATGTAACTTTTAAAATAGAATAATGCTATTTATATAGGCATTATTTTAAGACATCCGTTATGATGTAGCATTTGCTACTAAACAGTTAATACAGTTAATAGAGTCAAAGACAGAAAAGGCAAGCACCATAAAGTCCAGTATGACGCAAAATAATTACAGTACATTGATAAGTTAGTCTTCCCTCTTTCAAGTATATTTTATTTTTAGTTGACATCTCAGAAATTTAATTTTATTTCCTAGGAATTTTGCAATTTAACTATTCCATAAGAAATTTTGAGATACTTATCATCATATGTAATTTCTTTTATGGCATACTGACCATAGTGTTTATGAAAAAACACAAATTTGAAATTGTCCTTCATATCAGCCAATGTTAAAAATAAAAATACAGATTATCATTATTAATTAAGGATATGTGGATAGAAGATACGCATTTTATTTGTTAACACATTAGATGCCTTACTTAATCAATACAATTATGCCACGACATCTCAAGAAATCTTAAGATCAACTCTTTGTTTAAAAAAAAGAAGTGATTTAGGTATTTTATAAAAACTCTTTCTCCAGTATGCACAGTAAAACTCTAAAGTTTCTGAATTTCTAATAAGCATCCTAAAATATACTAAATTATTGGACAATTATATACTTATTTTAATAATGCTCCATTGCTGTGATTCTCTTTTGAAATTATTATTATTCTTTACTCATACCTAACTTTGGGTCAAGACTGTTTTTTTAAATGACTAGATATATGTGGTTCATAAAGTTGAGTCTGATTTGATTTCAAGACATATATTGAAAATTATCTTTTTGGTTAAGTCTCTGATTTAGCTTGATTGTTATTTTTTCTTTTTCACCTTTCTCATTAAGTGTAGAATGTACAATGTGAACTACACGACCTCCCATTCTGTGAATCATTTGCCTTTCTGTAAGATTCATTATTGAGTCAAAGGGTGAGGCAAACTCTAAATATTCTTCTTATTATAAAATGAAAATAATTTGAAGTACATTTATATACTTTACTTACCATAATTTTAACATTCTTTACCTTAAAATAAGTTGCCCATTCAGTGTCCATGTAAGCCTCAACTGACTGTCTATGAACTAAGAATAACTTATGTGATAAAAGTCTCATCATGTTATGGTGTCAATTTTAGATCTTGACTGCTTTCTCTTGTGGGCATTTAGTGCTATGCATTTCCCTCTACACACTGCTTTAAATGTGTCCCAGCGATTCTAGTATGTTGTATCTTTGTTCTCACTGGTTTCAAAGAACATCTTTATTTCTGCCTTCATTTCATTATGTACCCAGTAGTCATTCAGGAGCAGGTTGTTCAGTTTTCATGCAGTTGAGTGGTTTTGATTGAGTTTCTTAATCTTGAGTTCTAGTTTGATTGCACTGTGGAAGACTAATAAAGAAGAAAAGAGAGAAGAATCAAATAGACGCAATAAAAAATGATAAAGGGGATATCACCACCGACCTCACAGAATTACAAACTACCATCAGAGAATACTATAAATACCTCTGCACAAATAAACTAGAAAACCTAGAAGAAATGGATAAATTCTGGATACATACACTCTCCCAAGACTAAACCAAGAAGAAGTTGAATCCCTGAATAGACCAGTAACAGGCTCTGAAACTGAGGGAATAATTAATAGCCTACCAACCAAAAAAAGTCCAGGACCAGACAGATCCACAGCTAAATTCTACTAGAGGTACAAGGCGGAGCTGGTACCATTCCTTCTGAAATTATTCCAATCAATAGAAAAAGAGAGAATCTTCCCTAGCTCATTTTATGAGGCCAACATCATCCTGATACCAAAGCCTGACAGAGACACAACAAAAAAGAGAATTTTAGACCAATATCCCTGATGAACATCGATGCAAAAAACCTCAATAAAATATTGGCAAACCGAATCCAGCAGCACATGAAAAAGCTTATCCACTATGATCAAGTGGGCTTCATCCCTGGAATGCAAGAGTGGTTCAACATACGCAAATCAATAAATGTAATCCAGCATATAAACAGAACCAAAGACAAAAACCACATGATTATCTCAACAGATGCAGAAAAGGCCTTTGACAAAATTCAACAGCCCTTCATGCTAAAAACTCACAGTAAATTCGGTATTGATGGAACGTAACTCAAAATATTGAGAGCTATTTATGACAAACGCACAGCCAATATCATACTGAATGGGCAAAAACTGGAAGCATTCCCCTTGAAAACTGGCACAAGACAGGGATGCCCTCTCTCACCACTCCTATTCAACATAGTATTGGAAGTTCTGGCCAGGGCAATCAGGCAAGAGAAAGAAATAAACGGTATTCAATTAGGAAAAGAGGAAGTCAAATTGTCCCTGTTTTCAGATGACATGATTATATATTTAGAAAACCCCATCGTCTCAGCCCAAAATCTCCTTAAGCGATAAGCAACTTCAGCAAAGTCTCAGGGTACAAAATCAATGTGCCAAAATCACAAGCATTCTTATACACCAATAACAGACAAACAGAGAGCCAAATCATGAATGAACACCCATTCACAATGGCTTCCAAGAGAATAAAATACCTGGGAATCCAACTTACAAGGGATGTGAAGGACCTCTTCAAGGAGAACTACAAACCACTGATCAGTGAAATAAAAGAGGACACAAACAAATGGAAGAACATTCCATGCTCATGGATAGGAAGAATCAATATCATGAAAATGGACATACTGCTTAAGGTAATTTAGATTCCATGCCATCGCCATTAAGCTACCAATGACTTTCTTCACAGAATTAGAAAAAAACTACTTGAAAGTTCATATGGAACAAAAAAAGAGCCTGCATTGCCAAGACAATCCTAAGCCAAAAGAACAAAGTGGGAGGCATCACACTACCTGACTTCAAACTATACTACAAGGCTACAGTAACAAAAAACAGCATGGTACTGGTACCAAAACAGAGATATAGACCAGTGGAACAGAACAGAGCCCTCCGAAATAATACCACGTATCTACAACCATCTGCTCTTTGACAAACCTGACAAAAACAGGAACTGGGGAAAGGATTCCCTATTTAATAAATGGTGCTGGGAAAACTGGCTAGCCATAAGTAGAAAGCTGAAACTGGATCCCTTCCTTCCACCTTATACAAAAATTAATTCAAGGTGGATTAGAGACTTAAATGTTAGACTTAAAACCATAAAAGCCCTAGAAGAAAACCTAGGCAATGCCATCCAGGACATAGGCATGAGCAAGGACTTCATGTCTAAAACACCAAAAGCATTGGCAACAAAGACCAAAATTGACAAATGGGATCTAATTAAACTAAAAAGTTTCCACGCAGCAAAAGAAACTACCATCAGAGTGAACAGGCAACCTACAGAATGGGAGAAAATTTTTGCAATCTACTCATCTGACAAAGGGCTAATATCCAGAACCTACAAATAACTCAAACAATTTTACAAGAAAAAAACAACCCCATCAAAAAGTGGGCAAAGGATATGAACAGACATTTCTCAAAAGAAGACATTTATGCAGCCAACAGACACATGAAAAAATGCTTATCATCACTAGCGATCAGAGAAATGCAAATCAAAACCACAATGAGATACCATCTCACATCAGTTAGAATGGCTATCATTAAAAAGTCAGAAAATATCAGGCGCTGGAGAGGATGTGGAGAAATAGGAATACTTTTACACTGTTGGTGGGACTGTAAACTAGTTCAACCATTGTGGAAGACACTGTGACAATTCTTCAAGGATCTAGAACTAGAAATACCATTTGACCCAGCCATCCCATTGCTGGGTATATACCCAAAGGATTATAAATCATGTTGCTATAAAGACACATGCACACGTATGTTTATTGTGGCACTATTCACAATAGCAAAGACTTGGAACCAACCCAAATGTCCATCAATGACAGACTGGATTAAGAAAATGTGGCACATATACACCATGGAATACTATGCAGCCATAAAAAAGGATGAGTTCATGTCCTTTGTAGGGACATGGATGCAGCTAGAAACCATCATTCTCAGCAAACTGTCACAAGAACAGAAAACCAAACACCACATGTTCTTACTCATAGGTGGAAATTGAACAATGAGAACACTTGGACACAGGAAGAGGAACATCACACACCGGGGACTGTTGTGGGGTGGGGGGAGGGAGGAGGGATAGCAATAGGAGATATACCTAATGCGAATGATGAGTTAATGGGTGCAGCACACCAACATGGCACATGTATACACATGTAACAAACCTGCATGTTGTGCACATGTACCCCAGAACATAAAGTATAATTTTAAAAAAGTCTCATCATGTTTTATAGATATCATTGTTAAATAAAATAAACCCAGTTTACAGTTTTCTAAGTATTGGTATATGTTGAACTCTGATTGGCTATATTGATAGGTACTTGTATATACAGAGGTGTCACTGTAGTCTGAATTAAAAATAAATAAGCTTAGGATAGATTTCAATGAATGCAATAGATACATTAGGTATTTATCAACAATAAGGGTCAGAGATTTAAAAGGCATGTCTGAATATTTTAGCAAACTGAACGTTATGTTAAGAAAAATGAATGGTCTTAATAGAAGAGAATTATACCAGAGCCAAAGAAAAAACTATAATTATGGTCTGAATTTAAAAATGAAACTAGACTAGATGCTAATCTCAGGTGAATTTCAAATTGCAGGTTTTCTATGTATATAATCATCAAGCAAGTGGGAATATTATTATTTTAATTTGGGGAAATATTATCATTAGTTACTATCTACAAAATGGTTTTATGATTTTGAGATTAAATAATGTAAATTATTCATTTAAAAGTGTTCAAAAATTTTAAATCCGGCCTTTTAAATCAATAAAAATTTAAATATTTGGCTGTTGATTATTGCTATATTTTGTTTTTTGAAAAATGTATTAAAATTTCCATCATGTTGCAAATTTTAAAAAAGAAGAAATAAACAAGGAAAGAGAGGAAGACATCTAGACCTACTATAAAATTAGAATATGTTTTTCTAGAACACATCACCATTGTTTTAAATGCTTATACAGGTAAGTACTAAAGGGAAAAGTCTAAGCTGATAATTAAATTATTAAAAGTCAGTAGTTAAATTTAGCACATCATATGGTTATGACTAAAATGAGAATATAAAATATAGCAAAGTTGGAATAACAGAGAGTAGGGACAAAAATTGCAGATGTATAAACAGGAGTCATAATAATTTTAGAAAAAAAAAACTCATTTTTAAAATAAAATCAATAGTTTGCACATTTAAGCCATTGATGATAAAGTGTTATTTTCGTGGTAGTGTTGATTTTTTAGAATTAGAAAATAGTGTAACAAGTTGGAATACAGGGATATGATAGAAGAGGTTAAAAGTTGAACATCTAAGTGGTAATCAAAAGTCTTGGGAAGAACCAGAGGTGGAGGAAGTAACTATGGTCTACCCAGAAAAGCAAGAGAAAAGTAGAAAAGTAAACAATTCCAAAGCAAGCAAATGGAAATCCTACTGATGTGAAGATAGGAGAGAATTCCCTGCCATTTCTAAGACTTGCATCATACCCAGAGGCTCCAAACAGTTGAGAGCTGAATGCAGAAGCAAATGTCCTCTAAGTTAATGTTAATACACACACACACACACACACACACACACACACACACACACACATGCATAAAAATTTGTGAGTCATCTCTGTTGAAGTAAATTAATTTTGAAGAGACAGATGAACTTTTCACTATTTATATCTCACATATGTGTGTGTGTATACACATATATCCACATAAATACATACATCCTGAGAAGCCAAAGGTCGAGGTGCCTCCAGATTCAGTGTCTGGTGAGGGCTTGCTCTCTGCTTCAGAAAGGCTCCTTGTTGCTGTGTCCTCAACATGGTAGAAGGGCCAAAACAGTCTCCAATATAAGGGCACTGATCCCATCATGAGGGCAGAGCCTTTATTACTTAGTCATCTCCCCAAAGGCGCCACCTTTTAATACCACCACAATGGAGATAGTTTTCAATTTGAATTTGAAGGCACACATTCAGATCATAGCAGCCAGGTAGTGAAGGAGTGGAATTGTCCCTGGTGGTATTTCATAAATCTAAGCATGAGAGGAAATTAATGAGAAAATCTCAAGGATGGATGTGTTACCTTGACAACTTAGAGTAACTATAGCTGGGCTATTCCATCTTATTGGCTGATTTAGAGTATCAAGCCCCAATTGTTAGTTAAGAACAGTGACTAAGTATCAATATTTTTTTTTTTTTTTAGTTATCATAATGATTCTTGTTGCTTTAGCTCTGCTGTCAATCACAGCCAAAACATCTCCGTTTTTAATCCCAGTGCACACAATATGATTTGATACTCTGAAATTTCATATTCAGCTGTTAAGACAGATATTTTATTTGAGAATTTTGAATCTGAATGGAATATTCTTTTATCCACCAGAAGTGACTGGGCATAAATTCTGACAGCTTCCCAACACTGATTTGTTAAATGCATATCTATGTAATACCTTTCAGATATTGTCAATTTTGACGTACCTACAGATAACCATTTTATTAATAAGTTTTATATTAAAAATATTTAGATTGTCACCATTAGTATAAATTATTAATGGTGTTGAGATCCCAGAGTCGTTGAGGAAACATTATATAAGGGGTTTTCTTTGTTCTATATTAAAAATTTTTATTATTTCTTGTAGCTTTAAAATACAGTTAAAGTAATTTTAATGTTATCAGAATCCCTCTTTTCCAGAGAAGGATATCTTTTAAAAGACAATAAAATGTCCTTAAAAATATATATTTTATTGTGTATATTTAAGGTTTACAACATGCTGTTATGGGATACATAGAGATAGTAAAATGGTTGCTATCGTGAAGCATATTAACATCTATCATCTCACAGTTACTTTCTTCGTGACAAGAGCAGCTAAAATCTACTTATTTAACAAAGATCCTTAATACAATAGAATTGTATTAACTGTAGTCCTCATGTTGTATATTAGATCTCTAGAGTTGTCATTCTACATATCCGCTCTTTTGTATCCTTTGACCTACATCTCCCCATTTCCTTCCCCGCCTCACCACCTGTGATAACCACCCTTTCATTTTCTTTTCCTATGTGCAGACACAGAAAGAAAAATATGGCATGATCTCACTTATATGTGGAATATTTTTTATAAAAGTACTTTTATAAGGTCAAAAATGGGTAAGGAAAATAGATTTTTCTGCTACAATGTGTGATGAGAGAGTACTATTACAATTCTTAGAACTGAAAGTATTGTTAAATGCAATGCAGTGGACTTCCTACCATCACTGTTTCTATAATAAAAGTGTGGAGAAAAATAGTTTAAAATTCAAACACTAGCTCGAATTTAAAGTCATGTTATCTTAAAACAATTTTATGATATTCAACCATTATTCCATTCCTGGTCCTGAAGGTGTATAATCCAAATTTACTAATGTTGTTAAATAGTACTCCAGGTTCAGAAACCATCCCCTTATATTTTTATTATAGCCTTACATTTATGTGAGTTTGCACATGATAGCTTCCATAATCACCTTACCGACTTCTAGTCCATTACAACATTCCATTTATTACAGTTTATGTACATGCTCTGTTTTGTACTACTATGAAAATTTTAGTATGCTCAGATCTTTTTAAAGATCCTTTAAACCTTCTGTCTATAATACTATAAAGAAAATAAAGGTGCTGTTGGTTTGGTTGAAACCCCCATTTTTCTTTAAGCTTCCATGGAATTTTTTTCATGCTAATTACTATATTAATACAACTCTACCTTTAAGAAGGTACATAGTCACAGAGTCTAACAGAAACTATCTGTGAAATAGTATACTGCCAAGATATTTGTGGAAAAATGAGATTTCCATCTATATAAAAATATTCAGTTTGCTCCTCCAACTTGAAGTTTCCATAGTCATACAGATAAAAACATTTCATTCCACATATTACAAAAACACAAAGTGTCCTAAAAGTTTCATTTATTGTTCATTGAATGTTTGAAAACATTTTGGATGCAATTTTTAAAGTGCTTTGTGGAGGTATGATTGCCATGCAAAAAAACTGTACCTATTTAATGTACACAAGTTGGTAAGTTTGCAAATATAAACCTGTGAAACCATCACAAGTGAAGTTCAATAGCTATAGAGAAAACCATAGTATGTTATTTATTCTTAATACTCTGGAAATTTTACTGAATTCTCATATTTAAGCTATTTTACAACAAATTGCTTACATTTTCAAAGAAAATTGATGGAAAAACTTAGTTATATAACAAATGATCTAACAGTTATTGTTATTTCACTTAATATATTGTTTTTACTATTTTTGTAAAAGTATATCCCTTTTATCCTAGGAGTTCACTTAAAAAAATGGATCACAGAACAGACTTTCTTTTAGTGCTTTCAAGAAGCATTCAAGTTTTCATATTTTCCAAGAAGCTAATTGGTCAATTGAACCCATCTTTGTAACCATAAATTTTATATGGTCATATTTATCAATATTCTCTAACATCATTTCTTTCTTTTATATTTCATAGAAATTATTTTCTTAGCCTGTGTTTGCATAAATATTCACCTTTGGTTTTCTCTTGCCATGAGTTTTGATGTTTTGATAATTTTCTTTTAATGTATCTGTAATTAATCTTCACATATAATGTTAGGTGAATACGTTGAGTTTCTCTTTTAAATGCATTGTTTACCCCCAAACCATTAAATACTCCATTCCTTCACTACTCTTTTGAATGACTTTATGGTAACTTATGTACTGATACACACTTGTCTCTTCCTAGAATATATTTATAACTTTTATTCATTTTTTGAATATATACTGTCTTGTATATCTAAAATATTACTCTTGCCTTATTCTTATCATTAATGGAAATCCTTGTAGTATTTCTTTATTTGAAATTATGTCAACTTACTGTATCATATTAGGGAAGTATTCTTGTGTTCTTCCTTTGCTAGTCAGATGATTATTTTGCTATCTGACAAAATAAAGATATATTTTTTATTTTGGCTTATTTATGTTGAATTTTACTATTGACAGATTTCCTAATATTAAACTGTCTTTGGATTATTGATCATGGTATATTATTTAATATTAACAACATAAATATGACACTAATATTAATAAATACAATTTTGAATTTGTGGTATGTGAACACTACATTTTAAACATTTTTTAAACTTTTTATCATTCTCAGAGATAACTATATAAGAAACACTTCAAATCACAAGAATTCACTAAAATAATTCATAGACCATGCATCACAAAAGAATATTTTTGTCTTTATCCGTATGACTAGGTATTTTAAAATCCCATTTTATACCTGTATTAACTACATTTTAATACTATTGAACCCTTCTTAAACTTTCCTTGTGAATGTTTTTACTAGTCATGTGTATGGTATTTCTAACAATTCTAGGTTCAAATAAATAAGGAGGAGCCAATCTATCATTATTGCTTTTGCAATGTAAATTCAAAGAGAGTGAAGTAAAGCATCCTGGACATTCCTTCTTGAGAAACAATAGGCCAAAACAACTTCACGGGCCCGTTATAGGCCAGAATGATAAAAATAATGGATTTACAGGACAATGCTCTGAGGCAAAGAGGAATAGACACCAATGGTCCTAGACCTACCATGTTTTGTCTTCATTTTTGTTTTTAATATGTTCATTAGAATTTAAATGTAGAAAAACAAATATTTTCAGTATCTTCTTTCAGTCCTGTCATCTTTAAGAAACAAGTTTCTGATCTTTTTTAGATCTTTTGCAAACAATTGAGAAATTATTTTATATTGCTATTGTTGCTAAAGATGGGTAGCAAATTACAAAGATTTGTTTTTCAGATCTTTCATAATGTATGAAACTTTTAAAAAGATAGTGTTTAAGAAGTGGAGATATCTCTCAAAGATTTATAATCTGTGAAGACCCAAGGTTCAAGGGGTCAGCATGAGTTATACACTCATGCATTGCATAATAACTGTCCTAAAATGAAAAAACCTATTCCAATATAGAGTTTTTATATTGTCAATGTGTATTTATTTAACATAATATGTAATATTTATTTAGCAGTGACTATGTGCCAGGTACCTCTTTATCAGTATACATGTCATTTAAACCTTACAAAAACCCATTTGAGGAGCACTATTGCTTTCCCCTTGTGCAAATGGGAAGCTGAGGCACAGGTACGTTAAATAGTTACCCCAGATTACCCAGCTGGTAAGAGATTAGAGCTGTGATTTAGGTCCCAAGCATTGACTCCAGATACTGTAGGCTTAACCCCAAGTTGGGTACTGTATGTCTCATAACATGTAACCTAGATGTTATGATGCAATGAGATTTCTATCCTGAGATTCTAATAATGATAATTAAATTGTAGAAATTTATTATATTTGCAGGGGAATATAAGAAGAAAAATATGCTGTTAATAAGCCTGCTTTGATGCATTCTTCTCAATAGTGAACTTGAACTATAATATAATTCCCACTGGATTATAATTCAAAGAAATTCTTTTTTTTCAAGTATAACATTCATCATAAAATGAATGTGAGAGACAGTGAGATCCCTGTCTAGATAAATAACTTACGGTTGAGCATAAAAATGTAAGATTTAGATTCAAGACTTAAGGGGAGACTGGGAATTATTTCTTCCTCCGCTTGCCAAAAGCTGTTAGACTGTCAGAGAGAGTGGAATAAAAGAAATACTGCTTCTCCCTATTCCCCAGCAGTATCAGGACCAGCACCAATGTTGACATGATGGAACACTTAAGCTGTACTTTTAGAAAATAACTAATGAGTGAGGAGTTCAGACAAATATTATGAAAATTTCTATTTCAGTTTAATAGTAATATTTGGAAATGTGCTTTGTTACAACTAAGGTTATTAATAACATGTTTATAATATAATGATATATTTGCAAGGGAAGTATTTGAAACTAAAAGAGGAAGGCTATATCTGTGTAGTTATGTTTCTATTGAGCACTTGGCACTGTACTTGGTCAAAATCTTCCCCTTATTATCTTGTTTAGACTTTACCTCTAGCCTCATTTTACAGAGTTTATGGAGCATCAGTGAAAAGAATCTGAGCTCAAACTCAGTTCTTCCTAATTTCAAATCTGGTTGATTACAGATATTTCCATCAGCACTGTTAATCATTTGCTGATTTTTATGGGTCATTATGTAGGTTGCATTAATAGATGCTACATAGAGGAAGGAAATCACAGTTCTAATATATATTCTTGAAGATTGGTACATTTTAGTCCTTGCAGGAAAACATTTAAGTATGAAAGAACTAGAAATGTCTCTATTTATCAAATCTAAACATAAGCAAACCTTTTATTATATAGCAAAACCTGTAGCATATGAACTGAGTTCTCCAGAAAGTGGTAGGTAGGATCTGAGATTGATAATAAAAGAGAATATTATAGATTTCCTGTTAGAAAACCAAGGAAAAGGTGTTGATATAGAGAAGAAAGATTATAAAGGAGAATGTCTGCTTTACATCCAGGCAGTAAGCAAAAAAACAAAACAAAAACAAAAAACAACAACAACAAAAAAGGGGATTCAAGATCAATTTAGCTGAGCAGCACCGATATGGCATTGAGTCCTTAGACTTGAGACACTGAACCAAACTGATGATTTGAGATTCGTGGACAGAAGTTTGTGAAGAGTTAAAACTGGGAGGCATAACTAATTCAGATTTGTTTAGTGGCACGGTCTAAACTATTAATTTTTTGGAAAAAGAGAATAGCCCATTGTTACCAAGTATATAGAAAAATTACATACCAGGTGTGTACAAAAATTAATTACTTTAAAACAATGTTTACTGCCATCATTTTAAATGAGTATTCTGCTAATGGCATACAAATAGTTACTTTGAAGTACTTTAAAGAAGTGTATTTTCTTACATAAGCCAAAGAGCAGCCACGTCTCTTAAACTGAGTTTCTGAATTCTGCTACCTGTGTATACCTTTACTGATGCAACTTCTCATTTAGTGACAAATAAGACAATTCAGGTAAAATTGTAGTGGATTTTTTAAAAATTAAAGAATTTAGAGTCACATTATTTGCAAATCCAAAATAGTAATGATAGAAGATCAGAACTAGGCTTCAAATTCAGCTGTATTCCAAATCACTAGGATGATAACAATAACTCTTTCCTGCCCTCAGCTGTCCAGTGGGGCAACAAACTTGGAGGTGCTACACGTTGAATTCAAGAACTAATGGGCAAGAGCAAGTGCGGCCATTCTGTAATGTGCATCGTCTTTTGCTGAACAGAAAGAATGTTCTATTCAGCTAGCGAGGACTGTAAAGGACAAAATGTGCAGCATTGTTGTTATAGAGCAGAAAGGAAGCACAAAGAGAAGTGAAAGAGGAGGAAAACGGTGATCAAAAGAAGGCAAAATTATGAAGGACTTAAGAAGACCTGAAGGGGTAACAAGAAATTTTTGAGAAGGAGAAAGAATGAAACCTCACTGGGATCATGCAGCAATGTGGGGTGTTCATGCAGGTAGTCAGCCCTAGATGCCTCAGTCGTACTGTTCTTTTCCATATTCTTCCATATTTTGCAGATAGTAAAGGTACTTAAAAAAGCATATTGAAATAATTTGTCAACTGCATTAAGAATATACTTTGTGATTGCCCAAAGAGCTTGATCCTCCTATAATTTGAAGGAATTACGAATTTAATGGTTAGAGAATATGTAGAAAAATTGGTGTTAATTTGTTATATCCTTGACAGTTTTTCTTGTGAAATCTTATGGATGTAAATAAAATGATTCTTTCATTAAAAAGAACTTGCCAGACAATGAAATCATATATCCCTTAAATTTCTTCCCGTGGTCATACAGGAGCTCTTTATATGCTAAAGTACAGCTGCTTATTAGTTGTATGACTTTGGTCAAGTCATCTGTCCTCCCAGTATCTCAGTGTCCTCATCTGAAAAGTAGCTTACCTGTACCTCACAGAAGTTTTACGAGGATTAAATGAGTTAATATTGGGAAACACTTAGACAAGTGACTGTAACATTGTTAGTGTTATGTAAGTCCTTGATATTATTGAAACTTGTGTTAATTTCAAAATGGCCTTTTCCTGTTATCTCCCAGTTTCAGATAATTATATCAAAGTGTTGTTACTATATTAGCTTTTATAATAGCCTGAGCAGCATCCACCAAATCAGATGTGTTTTCCATATTTACATCACAGCTGGCTAAGAGAAATCACGGGATAGCTTGACCCCCAAAATTCAAAAACTTAGAAGGAACAGCATCTGTCTTCTCCATCTGTTTAACCAAGATTTCTTAATTATCTGTGAAAACATGTCAAGTCTGAATCACTCACTGTTCAGCTTAATGAACTGCATTTTTTGACACACATTAGAACTTTGTGTATTCATTAATATTATCTCCTGGTGCTGTTTTCTGTGAGGATGAGGAAAGCTCAAAGTGACCTGTATTCGACCTACATATACTATTATTTTGATGAGGATGATTAAAGCTATTCCTCCTTTAGTTTTTTGTTGGTGTGTCCGTTATCTCCTGCTTTTGTTGTAGGCACTCATTTTTCCACAATCAAGTCACTGTCACTAATTCTTCCCTCCAGTGATGCCTGTCTGTCGCTGCTGTTCTGAAGCAATTGATGTTGATGTTACATTGGTTCAAATTATACTTTAGTTTGCCCTTGAAGCTTTTTGGCTGTCCATCTTGTGCTTGATTGCGTTCCTCACTTCATCATGTAACAGCCGTTTTGGCATTCTTTTCTTATTTTTCATTTGTTTTACTCCCTGAAATGTAAGAATTTGGCTTCATTGCCAATATTTTAATAGTATTCAGAAGTATCATTATTGATTTTGATAATGATGCTGTTTGATAATGGATGGCAATGAATCTTGTCCTCCGGCTGAAAATGCTCTTAAAAATGAGTCTAACTCTCTGGCCATTAGAGCTCCTTGGGAGGCCATCATTTCACAAGACTACTGTGTAGTTTGAGCTGGAGGCTTGTTGTGCTACAATTTTTCAAGTTTCCTATTGTGCTGAATCACGCACATTTTTCTTCAGTTTGCTATAGTGTCATCCCTGTGATAATTTAATAGTTGAGTGGACTTCATTTGTAATTTTGCTTTAGAGGATGAAATAACTCCCATTTCAAAGACAGGCCCTAATATATCTGACTTTTTAAAGGTGTAGTTGTTAATTATTAAGAAGCGTATTTTTATGAGTCTAAAATGTAAAACACATAAAATATTTTTAAAATCTTAACTTTAGATTTGGAAAAGCTCCCTAAACCTCTATAGTGTTTTATTTTACTTTTTATAATTTTTATCTTGTTTGTGATTCTTCCCTCTTAGTAGACTCTACCAAGCAGAAGAGTATTTTCTTATTAATATTTGCATTTCCCAAAGCACATACACAGGAAGCTGCACATGGGTGGTGAATAACTATTTGTTGTTTCTCTTGTGTTGAATATACACAGCATACACACATACACACACACACAATAATCCTCTCTTATCTGTGGTTTCACTTTATGTGGTTTCAGTTATCCACAGTCAACTACATAAATATTAAATGGAAAATTCCAGAAATAAATTCACTTATTTGAAACAAATAACTTTTACATTTCAGGCTGTACTGAGTAGCATGATGAAATTTCGCATGACCCTGCTCTATTCCACCTAGGATGTGGATCATCCCTTGTCCCGAGGATCTACATTATAGACGCTACCCGCCCATTAGTCATTGACATCACCTTCTCCTGAAATCCAACCATCAACATCTTCATGGCTTGATGATCTAGGATTACCCGAAGCAGATAATCCTTTCTGACATGTTGTCAGAGGATCAATAGAAGCCTAATGCTATGTTGTAATGCCTCTGTCATTTATCTCACTTCATCTTATCATGTAGGCATTTTATTATCTCAAATCATCACAGAAAAGAAGGTTGGGTACGGCAGAATGAGATATTTTGAGAAAGGAACCATATTCATGTAACTTTTCTTACAGTATATTGTTGTAATTGTTCTATCTTATTGTTAGTTGTTGATTTCCTACTGTGTCTAATTTATAGACTAGACTTTATCATAGGTATGTATGTATAGGAAAAAACATGGTATATATAGGATTCTGCTTCAGGTGTTCACTGGGGAGCTTTGAACATATCTCCCAATGATAAGGGGAACTACCATATAAACGTATACAGCTAAGATTAATTCACTGGTAGGTTGGTCATCTAAAATATGTGAGAATTATCACAAAAGTATACTTTGGACCAAAAATGAAAAAAGGTTTTTCCTAGGTAAACTAATCATGTAAACCTATATAAAAGAATCATTTAAGAAAAAATATTAAACCAACAGTATGATTGTTATGCATTAATTTTCTCTGGTCATTTAAAGCATATATCTGATAGGATCAATCATTGCTTAGAAGCAGTCTTCAATTAATTTGAAAAAAAGATATTTAATATTTTAAACACCAATAATTCAAGCCTATCTCCTTAAATGTTCTATAATTTGATAAATCAAACCTCTCTATTATTCAGATGGGCCTCTTCCCATATGATATAAATCCCTATACTATTCGTCTTTTAATCACTTTCTGTATTCCTCAATGTTTCTTGTAGTCAGTGCAGTGTTAATTGAAGTTCATCTGAATTATCAAGCCAGGCACTAGGACAATTAGATCTGTCTAACCTGCTTCAGATGATATTCCTGAAGACCAAATAGGCTAATGTGTGTGAACTTATACTGTTACAGCTAAAATGCTATATATATTTGGGCATTGTTATTAAATCATATGAAGGATAAACTAAGTCATTAGACTATTTTGATGAAAAAAATTATTTGTATCTTATTCCTACTGGTCTTACTTTAGGTTTTCTAACTATATGCACAGTAGGAAGAGTGTTTTTTTGAAGAGAGCTCTCAGCTCTGAAGTCAGGAGCATTATCAGTTACAAACACATTTTAAATGCCTTGCTCAATGAACTCCTTATTGGTAGAACCAGGTTTACATGCTGAATACACAATCTAGAGGCTTTATGCCAAAATCTTTCTGATGGGACTCTAGGTGCTACAGTTCATTTTTTCATACAGAACGAAATTATACTCAATCCATATGTATTTGGCTTTCCTGAAATATTTTTTTT
>NC_045441.1:93041239-93048964 GCF_002776525.5 Piliocolobus tephrosceles
TCACTTGGACTCGGGAAGGGGAACATCACACACTGGGGCCTATCATGGGGAGGGGGGAGGGGGGAGGGATTGCACTGGGGAGTTATACCTGATATAAATGATGAATTGATGGGTGCAGCACACCAACATGGCACAGGTAGACATATGTAACAAACCTGCACGTTATGCACATGTACCCTAGAACTTAAAGTATAATAAAAAAAAAAAAAACAAGTTTTGATGTATCCTAAAACATTTATTAAGCATGTATCACTAAAAATTTATTAAGCATGTTCATATACAAATACTGTTATTATAGTGGAATATTGTTTTTAATGATATCAGTATCATTATAGCTGAGTTCTGAGTCAACCTTAGCCCCCTAACAACACAATCATAAGATGTTCATCCTACTTTAGGTACACATTACAAAGTATCCATTCCTGTCTCTTTCCTCATTCTATCTTAGTCTATAATTTTATGCACATCTATTTGTTCAGTAATTAGATTATAATGTTCTAATCAATAGTTTATTTATTCTTCAAAGAAAACTTAAAAGAGAAATGGGACTGATATATTATTTTTATTTTATAGATAAAAAATTGAGAATGACTAAGTAATTTTTTCAAGGTTACAAAACTGACAATTGTCATAATAACCCAAATGTAGATGTGTTCTGACTCAGACTGTGCCACTGTCCATCACAAAAAGCTGCCTCTTTATCATTGTACTAGATATTATATTCTGAGTGGTAGTTATATTTTAATTAGTAGTTGGGTAACAACCTTTTGCTTAATTATAGGAAATAAAATAATGCTATTGAATAATAGTTATTATTTATGATATGGAAAAATTAGAATCTATTTCACCAACATTTTCTTATCTCCATTCAGTTATTTATACTCTATAGATTTTTTTTAAAACTGATAAAATACAGGAATTGTAACAGACAAGTGTGAACTGTGATCCATTCCCCTGGGCGTACTTAACAATTTTCAGAAGGAAATTCTATTAGTAGAAGAGAGAAAATCAGGCTATTGTGTCTCTTCTTTCACTTTATCCATTTGATTTCTTCTTCCTAGATTTTTACCAATAATGAGAAACTCCAATATTTTAATTAATCTTTATTCAATGTTTAAAGATGTACCTATAAAAATAAGCATAACATTAATGTAGCATGTGAGTTACTACCCTGTAATAATATTAGTACCACTTACTTAAAAAAAAAAAAAAGAGCAAATGTAATGTCTGCAATTCGCTTGATGGTTCCAGATAGGATTTTTTAAGATTAACAAATGATAATATTTCAGTTGCAAATTTAGCAATTAACCAAAAATTACTCTCTCCTGTTGAACTGAAATCATTTGATTTGAAATAAAGTTCTCTTTATCACTCACTTATAGCAACTGTAGATAGCTCTTCGATCTCTTCAAACTCTTCAACCAGAAGGGTTTGATATTTTAAGCATTTGATTTTTTTAAGCATTTCTAAACTCCCCCAAAGCAGAGTGGTTTCTGAATTCCATATAGAATGACTTCAAATGTATTTAGAGACTTCAGTGAAGCTGCTCATGGTGAGATTGGCAAAAGGCTATTCTATTTTCTTTGAGTCTTGACTAAACAGTACTTCCTCCAACAGAAGTCTATATTTAGTTATAGTCAAAATAAAAAGAAGTTACTGGTCAGGGAAGTAAAGTGAGGAATTGCTGAGGAGAGGATGGTCAGTGACCCAGGAACTACTGAAAATGGGGTGTTACAATGTATTTTCTGATATATTATGAAATAACCTTCCATAATTATTCATTAATTGATTCAGCAAGTACTTGTTGAATACCTACTACATGCCAACCTTTGTTCTAGGAAACGAGGTACAGCAATCAACATAAAAAATAAAAATCCCTGTTACCATGAAGCTTACATTCTAAAATGTCTTCTCTAAGTCTGTTCTACTGTAAGTCTAGTCTATTTGACTATATATTCAATAACTGTAATTTATAACTTCCTAGCAGATTGTGTTTTATTTCTCTTTCATCCCATTACCAGACTTTGTTATTCTTTACATCCCTTCCTGTCAAATCCTCCTATTAGCTACCTGAATAATCTTACATCTCCTGGGATAGTTTCATTCCTTGAATTGTGACTGTCATAACCTTCCCTCTAGAATGATACTCCAGTGAAGACAGAACACTAACCCTCTCCATATTTGACAGGGCGTTGACCCTGCCCCCAAAATCGGTCATGCATTGGTCTGCTAATCTTTCCACCAAGAAAACACTACAGATTAAGTACAAGAGAGTGGAAGAAGGCAATGCAGATTTTGATTCTTTAGTTAGACCTCAGTTTTTTACCCATAAAATAGAATGATACACTATTAGCTACCTCGTAGGGTTGCTCTGTAATGAAATATTAAGTAATATAATGCCTGTAAAGCATGCAACTTAATATTCAGTATAATGGTCCTCAAAGAGTGCCTCAGGGCTACCTGCATCAGAATACCCTGGGTGCTTGTAACAAAGTAGATTCTTGGCTGCTGCATGTTAAATTAAATTCACTGGAAATATGAGCTAAAATTGCATTTGTAGTGGTTATCTAAGTGACTATTATGAAAGCTAAAGTTTGAGAACTATCTATAAGCACTTAAAAATTCTAAAAACTCATATAGTCATGCCTTGCTTAATGACAGGCTATGTTCTGAGAAATGTGTCTTTAAGCAATTTTGAAATTGTACAAACATCATAGAATGTACTTACACAAACCTAGATGGTGTTGTCTACTACATACCTAGGTGATTATATATGACGTAGCCTATTGTTTCTATGCTACAAACTTGTACAGCATATTACTATATTGAATGCTACAGACAATTGTAACACAGTGGTAAATACATGAATGTATAAACATGTCTAAACATAGACAAGTTACAGTAAAAATACTATAATATAATCTTATGAGACCACTATCATATATGTAATTAACAGGCATGTCATGTGGCTCAGGATTGTGTTATTATAAGTTATTTTTCCTTTTAGTAATGCAATTCTTTAAGAATAAAGTATGTTGATGTAAGTTAGAGTATTACTCTGATAATTCATTTATTTTTGAAAATATTTTTAAACATTTACTAACTTAAATGCACTTTTCTATCTATTGCAGATTCTAAAATGTTAAGATAGTTTTTGTACTTTAATTTGGAGACTAGACAGGAAAATTAATTTAAAATTCCTAAGTAAAAAAAAAGTAGAGGAATGGATAAAATGTTATGGGATTTTAGAAGAAGAAAATATTACTCTCTCTGGAGTGATCAGGGAAGACTTCTTTAAAAAATTGGAATATCATTAGACATTGCTAGAAGTATGATAAAAGCATCATGTTTCTTTTCATTATTATTATTTCTTACTCCAGTATTTATTGATTAGACTGGACAATAATATCTGTATTATCTGGAAGCCATGAGATCCCTGAAAAACTGGATTCAAGAGTGAGAAAAAAAATGCCCATGAACCAAGTAATTTCATTTTATTTTGGCCTTTATAACTGTTCTTCAGAAGTGAGAGAGAAATGTTTAAGGGGAGTGCTGTGTTTCTGTTAGGAACTTTACCACTGATATATTAGCTTTCTAATCTGAGGCAATAGCATGAAGATTGGGGTAATTCTGTTAAGGCTCAAGCAAAGCAGAGCCCAGGTTTTTTATCCATCTATCTTTTCTATAATGGTTGCATTAGTTATTAAAAAGGAAATAGTTGTATTAGTTCATTAAAAAAGAACTAATGGAGCCCCCCAAATGAGCAATTTAGTTCTTTCTGAAACATGAAACCTGGCTGACCCATTGTTTCAGGTATCCCCAAAATGATTCAATTTTTTGTGTAAATTAATCCTTTACTTTTCCTTACTTATGATGGAAACATTGTAGCCCTATTGATGTGTGATGATTCAAAATTAGTAAGACATGCATTTTTTTGTTACTTAAATTGTGCCAGGAGGAATTAGATGCTTTCCAAAGCAGTATGTTGGGTTTTTCAATTTCTGTGAGTCTACACAAAGAGTCTACACAATTTCTGTGAGTCTACACAAAGCAATTCATTTATCCTTAGTAAACTGTAATAAGATTATCTGATACAGTAAGGTATTCAATACTTTCACAAGTAAGGGCATGAAAGTATGAGAAAATGCTAGTGGTAAAAATATTTAATAATTGTCTATATTGTATATATATTTTTCAGTATCTATTTGGACATATATATGATAAAGTGTTTAGGGATTTTTAGCAGAATAAATAAAAGCTAAAACATACAAAGTATACATATCTAACTTAGAACTAGATGAAAATTATTTAGCTCTCACATCTATCCCTGTGTAATTGTATTATGATTACCACTAAAAAGAGTGATTTGTATTCATACATGCCTTATTTAGGAAAATAAAAGCAAAAATGTAGCTACAGAGAAAGAGACACAATATATGAATATAAAGAAATATAAAAATACCTTTAGGTATGACATACTAAATTTACTATAGAATTTGCCTCTTGGAATGGAAGAGGGGAGTAGGAATAGAAATGGAGTAAAACTTCAAATGTATCTATGATGTTTTCTCATCTTTATTTATAAAACACAAATATAATTAACTGTTAATTCTGGTAATGGATGATGTATTAATACTCTTCTCAATTTTACAAACACCTTAAAAGCAATAAACACACATATGTATCGATGTGCATGTATATTACTTATTCTACATGCACCACTGAAAACAACCCACACAACAATCTCACCCTTTATCACATCTGATAGATTTCCAATTTTAAGTTGTGCTCGAGTTCTACAAGCCTGGGAAAATAGATTTGGGATAAGGATACAATAAATGCAAGTTTCAATACCTGCTGCTGTCTTCATTTATCCTGGTAGCATCATGGGAGCTTCTTGCATTCTCTACAACAGGTTTTATATTAACTTCAGCTGGGCTTTCCTGACTGGACGTCAAATGTGTGGATGTAGCAAAAATGTAAAAAGCCTTTACATCTGTCTACATTGAGTGAATCATGTATATTCCTTGGTTAGTTGAGTAAGTTGAGTGGTTTCATATGGGGTATTGCTATGGAAAAATTAGAAAGACTTGCCTGCAGAACAACCTGTAGAAATGGAGTAAAGAAAGAAGAATTAGGTACATGCAATAGAATTGCCAAACACTTATAAAAACAATGCTCTTGTCTTTACCCACTGGGACCTCATACGAAGTTATTTTCTAAGTTTTAGGTATTTATCTAAAGCCTGCTCTCAAGCCCTTTATTTGAAGTGTAGGAACTACACTTTACAGTAGAGATGCTCAGAAATGGTTTCCATTTGTTCTTTAAAAAGACCCAGAATTATACCTGGGCTAAAGTTGGGCATTTTTAAGTGTTTCAGCTCACACATGAATGCTTTCCTCTTATACTTTTATTAAAAAATGGTCTTAAAAATATTTAGCCTTCAGAAGTAGACCATCACAGAAATGGTGATGATGGGGTAGCACTTTCTATTTTGTGGCTTAGGTGACTAACAGATTTTACAATAGGCATTTTAAAAATCAAGTAGTACTCTTTAAATCCAGTGATAAGTGGAAATGATTTTATTCCCTAGTCATCTGAAAGAAGTTAATTCAAAAATTGTTTGGCTCTAAAAAATGAAACTAACCCACTCATGTTGCAAAGGACTTGATTGATCTGAAGGGAAGTCAAAACTATGCTGCAAATGAGTATCATCTGAGTCTTTCCTGGGTGGGGTTTTTTCTGAAGGATAAGTGATTTAGACCCTAGGCAGTTTCTGTCTAGGGAAGGTTCAAAGCTTTCACTAGGATTTCTGCTAATTCCTGGGGTTCTCATTCCCTGTGTAACTCTAGTATACTGTCTCTGTTATCCCTCATGTTTTCCTAGATACACAACTTAGCCATTCAATAGTTGATTGTGATGAAAGGGACTCTCAGGCTTCATTTGGAAAACTTGGTCTAAATAGCATATAGCATTCAGTCATCTTACAAGGGCCCTGTCTCATCCACAGAATCTTCTGCCCTCCTGATTTGCAAAGTTTCAGTACTCTTAAACCTCGTGGCCAGTTCACAGGAAATTCCACTGTGAAAGACAAGCTTGAGTCAAGGTGTGGTGATGATTCCACACCCTTGTGGCTTTGGTGCTCTATTCAGCCCTTGTTATCAGAAGTAGATATGAATTCTGAAGAGGACTGGCCAGTCAATTATATATATATATATATGCTTAATGGGGAAGAGTATTCCAAATCCATCCAACTTTGTCTTGGCTTAAAACATTTTCAAAAAGAAATTTGAAATGCTTATTCATCAATAAATTAGTATTAAAAAACCTACCTGAAAACAAGGTGAATCAAATGGATAAGAATCTGGTATTGAGCATATATTTATGCCAGGTACTGTGCTAAACTCATACAGATTATCTCATTTATTATTTTCTGTGACTCTATAAAGTCTTTACTATTGCAATCACTATTTTACAGAGAAGGAAACAAAGGTTTCTCATTCCCTGTCTAGCTGTAGTATACTGTCTCTGTTATCCCTCATGTTTTCCTAGATACACAACTTAGCCATTCAATAGGAATTAGGAAATTAAGGTTAAATAATTTGACTTAAACAACAGCACAGAACATCACTGGTGAAAAATTTCAGCTTTGATGTTAGGTTCTTCTGGTTCCAAGAATGCTTTGTGCTTTAACTCTCTACTGCATTGCCTGATGAACTCTGTTCCTTCTACCCTCCAAAATCACTCCATTTTGTTTAAAATGATCTCACTATTAAAATATAAAATTAAAAATAAGCAACCTCAATAATACATTAAGACTCTCTCCCTGAACAGGACTTTCCACTGATTAAAAAGTCCTCTAGAAGAATTGGCCAGTGTCAAATGTCATGTACCCCATTAGTTTAATTCATGCATTTCCACATACTCATAGTCATTTCTTCTAGATATTAGCAGCAGCACTATTCTTGCAGTTTCTAATATTAGAATTCTTGCAATGGGTGGTTAAGTGGAAGGAAGAGGGATTTGATCCGTAGCTTAATTCTTTCCCATTATGCTCTTTTTTGACTTACCAGGATCAGTTCATTTGTAATGGTTCACCCTCAGCCTTCTGAGCAGTCTATGTTCAAAGTCAAGAAGTTCACCTGTGTCTAGGAGAGAATATTTCGGTTAAACCTGGGTCAGTAATTTCTCTAAGATGCTAAGAAGCATTTAAAATGCAGTTTTGTGAACTGCCATATTTAATAAAGATAAGTTTGTGTGTGAAATAAATTCTTGTGTATTAGGCATTAATTATCTGGTTGTATGTGTTTTACCCAACATCACAATATATCCTATGAAAAAAATTCTGTTTCAATAGTTATAGGACAGAAAAGGACACTAAAGGTGAATCTGGAATTTAATAGGATTTTTTAATTGAAACATTTTTGAGATAATTATAAATTAATATGCATTTATCAGAAATAATAGAGACCCCTTGTTCAATTTGACAGTTTCCATCATAGATAACATTTTGAAAAAATGATAGGATAAGATCAAAACCAGATACTGACATTGATGCAATCCACCAATATTATTCAAATATTTTCAGTTTTATTTGGAATTATTTATGTGAGATTCTTTGTGTGTATTAAGTACTATAAACTTTATTACCTCAGTAGATTTTTATAATCATCACAGTCAAGATACTGAACAGTTACAACCCCACAAGAATCTCTTGTTTCCCTA
>NC_045441.1:93049064-93102591 GCF_002776525.5 Piliocolobus tephrosceles
TTTTTTTTTTTTTTTTTTTTTTTTTTTTTTTTTTGAGACAGGATCTTACTCCCATTGCCCAGGCTGCAGTGCAATGGCTCACTGCCACCTCAACTTCCTGGGCTCAAGCGATCCTCCCATCTCAGCCTCCGGAGTAGCTGGGACCACAGGCTCGCGCCACTACCATGCACAGCTGATTGTATTTGTAGTAGAAACGGGGTTTCACCATGTTGCCCAAGCTGATCTCCAACCCCTGGGCTTAAGTGATCCTACTGCCTCAGCTTCCCAAAGTGCTGAGATTAAGGCCTGAGCCCCGGACCGACGTTTTATGACTTTTTTTTTTTTTTTTTTTTGAGACGGAGTCTCACTCTGTCACCCATCACCCAGACTGGAGCGCAGTGGCCCAATCTTGGCTCACCACAACCTCTGCCACCCAGATTCAAGTGATTCTCCTGCCTCAGCCTCCTGAGTAGCTGGGATTACAGGCACCTGCCACCATGCCTGGCTAATTTTTTTGTATTTTTAATAGAGACGGGGTTTCATCATATTAGCCACGCTGGTTTTGAACTCCTGACCTCAAGTGATCCGCCGACCTCAACACCCCAAAGTGCTAGGATTACAGGCATGAGCCACTGACCCAGGCCGATTTTGTTACTTTTAAAAAATAGCTTATTGCATTTTGTTCCTGAGTAGTATCATATTGTATATACCTACTGTCAGTTTGTTTAACCATCCACCTGTTGAAGGACATATGGGCTGATATCAGTTTGGAGATATTACAAATAAAGCTGCTATGAATATTCATTTACAGGATTTTGTGTGAACATAAATTATTATTCTTCGGGAATAAATGTTCAAGAGTGCGAGTGCAAGATTGTATGGCAATTTCATGTTTAGTTTTATAACACACTGCCAAACTAGCTGTACCATTTGCATCCCTTCAGCAATGTTCAATTGATCCTGTTTCTCCACATTCTCTCCACCCTTTGATATTGTCACCATTTTAAAATTTAGCTATTCTGAAAGGTATATAGTGATAGCTCATTGTGGTTTTAATTTCCATATCTCTGATAGCTAATAATGTTGAACATTTTTTATGTGCTTATTTGCCATCTGTATTTCCTTTTTGGTGAAATGAATGTTCATGTCTTTTGCAGTTTCTAATTAGATTGTTTCCCAATGTTGTATTTTGAGAGGTTTTTTTTTTTTTTTTTTTTCTACTCCTTTGTTAGATACGTGGTTTGCAAATATTTTCTCCAAATTTCTAGCTTGACTTTCATTCTTTTCACATGGGATTTAACAGAGCAAAAGTTTTTTTTTTTTTTTTTTTAATTTTGATGAGGTCTAATTAATTTTTTATGAATTTTGCAACTGTTGTCAATTCTAAGAATTCTTTGCCCAAGAATTTTCTCCTAAAAGTGTTTTTGTTCTATATTTTACATATATATTTATGATCTATTCTGAGTTAATTTTTATAAAAAATATAAAGTTTACATCAATTTTTTTTTTGCCAGTTCCTTCAGCACCATTTATTTAAGGGTTATTTTTCCTCCACTGAATTGCTTTTGCACTATTGTCAAAAATCAGTTGAACATGTTTGTGTGGGATCTAATTTAAGATTCTTTATTCTGTTCTATTGATCTACATGTCCATCTCTACCCAAGACCCTCAGTCTAAGCTACTCTAGCTATATAGCAAACTTTAATATTAAGTAATGTGATTCCTCTCATGTTGTTTTTAAAATTATTTGTGTATTTATTTATTTTGTATGTAAAAATAAAATTCTTATATATGTATAGTGTACAACATCATGTTTTGCAATATGCACACATTGGTGTAATGACTCATTTGAGCTAATTAACATATGTGTTACTTCACATGCTTATTGTTTTCTGGTGAGACATTAAATTCTAGTCTTACCAATTTTAAAAATGTAATACATACATAGTTATTAACCATAGTCTTCATATCTCTTTGATGTACTGATTACATTTCCTTTGGATACATAACCTATAGTGGGTTTACTGGATCATATGGTTGTTCTACTTTTATTTTTTTGAGAAACCTCTGCACTGTTTTTTATAATGGCTGTCTAATTTACATTCCTATCAACAGTATGCAAGGGTTTCCTTTTCTTCATGTCCTCACCAACACTTATCTTTTTTCTTTTTAATAATAGACATTCTATCGGTGTAAGGCAATATGGTTCTAATTTACATTTGTCTGAGGATTAGAAATGTTAAACATTTTTTATATACCTGTTTGCAATTTGTATGTCTTCTTTTGAATGTCTGTTCAGGTGATATGCCTATTTTTTAATTTTTAATTTTTATGGATATATAATATTTGTACACATTTGTGGGGTAAATATGATATTTTGAATTGTTCGAGTTCCTTATATATTTTGGATATTCACCCTTTATCAGATGTATGGTTTGCAAATATTTTCTCCCAGTCCATAGGTTGTCTCTTCACTCTGTTGATTCTTTCCTGAGCTATGCAGAAGCTTTTTAGTTTGATATAATTCTGTTTTTTTTTTTATTATTTATTTTCAGTTTTGTGCCAGTATTTTTGGAGTCATGTTCAGAATATCATTACTAGTCTTATGTCAAGGAAAACTTCCCCTGCTTCCTTCTAGTAGTTTTATAGTGTCAGGTTTTAAATTTAAGTCTTTAATGCATCTTGAGTTGATTTTTAACCAGGTGTCCCACTTTATTAATTTTGAAAATCATTTTAGCTATTTTGGGACTATGCCTTTCCATATAAACTTTAGAATAGATTTTTTTTTATATATCTATGAAAACCTTGGTGGAATTTGATAGTAATTTTGGGAGAATGTACATTCTTACTATGTTGAGTCTTCCAATACATGAGCAGTGTGTGTCTCTCTCTTAAATCAAAGAATGATTTAAGTACAGAGACATACTCTGTTCATGTATTGGAAGATCAGCATTATGATCAGCGTATATTTATTTGATCAGCATTGTGAAGCTTTCAGGATACATTTTTAAAAGTGTGTACCTAAGAATTTCATTTTATTTGAAGTGATTGAAAATTGTACTGTTTTAAATTTAGTTTCAGTATTTATTGTTAGTATATAGAAATGTGATTGATTTTTACATTTCGACCTTGTACCCTTGAAACTTGCTGAACTCACTTACCAGTTCTTGAAGTCTTTATGTATGTTAGTTGGGATTTTATACATAGATAATATGTCACCTCTATCTAGAGATAGTTTATTTCTTCCTGTCTAATCTCTATGCCTTTTGTTTATTTTGCTTGCCTTATTACCACAGCTTCATTACTATAATGAATAAGAGTAGTGAGAACCGATACCTTTGACTTGTGTCCGTTATCAGGGAGAAAACATTCAGTCTTTCATCACTAAGTATGTATGCTCGTTTTAGGTTTACATGTCTGTGTTTAAGCAAGTCAAGATATTTCCCCTCTATTCCCAATTCCCCTCTAATCCTAATTGATTGAGAGTTTTTATCCAGTGACCATTGGATTTCATCAAAGGCTTTATCTGCATTCATAAATATGGTCATATTTCCTTTTTTATGATCAAAAATTTATAAAAACATGGTATACACATGTTTAGAGAGCCTGAAGATTTCTTTTTAGAAAGTTCTAAAATTATAAATTCATTTTTTTTGATGAGGGTTTTCAGATTGTCTATTTCCTTTTGGTTGAGTTTGGTAGTTTGCAGTTTTTGAAGAATTGGTTCATTTCTTCTAAGTTGCTGAATTTGTTAACATAACATTTCTCATAGCATTTCCTTACTATCTGGTTAATGTATACAGCATCTATAGTGGTACTGCCTATTATTTTTGTCAGTGTTGTGAAAATATTGTCAATTTTATTGATTTCTTTTAAAAAGCTATGTGTTTTATTGATTTTTCCTATTGTTTTCCTATTTTAACTTCATTGATTTCTGCTCTCATCTTTACTATTTCCTTCTTTCTACTTGCTTTGGATTTATTTTGCCAGGTTTTTTCCTAGAAATGTTGCTATTGACTTGAGACTTTTCCTCATTTCTGCAAACTGTAAGCATTTGATGCTATAAACTTCTCTCATCACTGCCTAAGCTGCTTCCCATATATTTTTATATGTTATATTTTTGTTTTCATTTATATTACTTCCTTTGAAACTTCCTCTTTGATCCATGGATTATTTAGAGGTATATTGTTTATCTCCATATATTTAGAGATTTTCCTTTGTTCTTCTGTTTTTGAATTCTAGTTTGATTACATATGTTAAAAGAATATATCCTATATTATTTTCGTTTTTTTAAAAATTCATTGAAGTTTGTTTTATAACCCATAATATGATCTCTCTTGTGAATGTTTTATGGGAATGTGAAGAAAAGCAGATTCTGCTGTTGTTAGATAGAGTATTCTCTCTCTCCATGACCAGCCACTTGTGTCTTCCTCTATGGATATGTTCCTCATGACCTGCAGCTGCTTGTGTCTCTGCCTTGCTAGGGTCTTGGGTTTTTATAGGCCCAGGATGGGGGTGTGGCATGCCAGGGTAGCCTTGGAAAATACAACATTTGGGCATGAAGGCAGAAGTGCCTCTCCTCACCTATGTCAGTAGGGGTAGAGTCCTAGCCAGGGATCAAGTCCTCCTCTACCCAGCACTTCTCTTCTCTCCTTCCATATCATTTAAAGGGACCAACTCTTCCCTTCCCAGCACTCCTGTATCAGTATTGAAGTTCCCACCTAATGCTATGAACTTACCTATTTCTCTTTTGAGCTGTATCAGTTTCTATTACATGTTTTCAAGGTCTGTTGTGTGATGCATACACATTTAAGATCATTAAGTTTTCCTAGTAGAAAAGTACTTTAATTATTATGCAGTGACCGTCTTTGCATCTAGTAATTATCTTTTCTCTGAAGTCACTTCACTGGATATTAATTAGTCATTCCTGATTTTTAAAATTAAAGTGTGCATGATTTATCTTTTTTCCATCTTTTTACTTTCATCTACCTATGTTGTTCAATTTGAAATTAGTTTCTTGTAAGCAGCATATGGTTGATTTTTGTTTGTCTACCCACCCTACCAATCCTCATTTTTTATTTTGTATTTATATTTAACATAACTAATAATATGTTAACATTTAAATCTACCACCTTTTTCTTGTTTTCTATTTGTTTTTGTTTGCTTCTTCTTTCCTCGTACTAATTCCTCTGTTTCTTTTCTCTTGCCTTCTTTTGGCTACTTGAACAATTTTAAGGATGTAATCTCAATCTCTTTATAGCATTTTTGAGTTGATTTCTTTGCATAGTTTTTGGGTGGCTGCTCTGGGTGTTACAATATACATATGTGACTTATTGTTATAACAGTCTGCTGGTATTTTACTATTTCCAGTAAAGTGTGGAAACTTCACTTCCACTTAGGTTCCTTTTTCTACCCCACTTTTAAATATTGTTGTCTTCAGAGTCATATAGTATTATAATTTTTGTTTCAGTAATCAAGTATAATTTATAAATTCATGAGAAAATTTGATATATTATATATACCTATATTACAACTTCTTCTGTTGTTCCTTCTTCCTTTTTGATGTTCCAGTTTTCTTTCATTTATTATTTCCTTTCTATTTGAAGAAACTTCTTTAGCCAATCTTTAACCGCTTTTTTGTTTGTCCCAAGAATAGTTGTCAGTGGAACTCGCAGCTGCAGTGTTTACCCCAAGATAACCTTGCCATGAAATACCTTACTTTTATTATTATTTTTGTGTTGTTCTAGTATGTTGACTTTGGAAACAAAAGACATCATTCTGTTTATAACATTCTGTTTTTAGTGGTGGTATTTACACTTAGAAAACATAGTAATTCTTGATTGTTGAAAATGTTAAATCCTAGAAAATGTAGCATACCTTTCGTGATGTTAACATTGTTCTTGAGCAGTTGTTGGCTGAATATTTATTTGATGAATTTAATTTTTTTGAAATGGATAATTCTGATGATTCAGAGAATTCTGATGTTAGTTCTGTTTGGAAATAACTCCAAGAACAGTTTTTTATATTTTATTTACACTTTGAAAATCAGTCAGATTTGCTTCAGCCTCAAAGAGCATGTTTATATAAAATTAAATGAGCACTGGCAGTGAGCTGCACTTTTCTTTTTTTCTAAACAGGAAAAGGGTTAAGGGTAGGGCAGCTAGCAACAAATTATTTTAGTTTTCCTTCGTCTAAGATTGTTTTTATTTGCCCTTCTTTCCTGAGAAATAGTTTAATTGGATATAAAATTTGTGGTTGTTAGTTATGTTGTTTTGTGTGTGTGTGTCTCCCGCTTGAATATTTCCTTTAGGTCTCTACTGTCATTTGAATTGGCTCCCCCTTCCTATAATGTGTTATTTTTCTCTGACTGATTTCAGGTTTTTGTTTGTCTTTAATTTTCAAATATTTAGCAATGTTTTCTTGGAATAGATTCTTTAAGTTTATCCTATTTGGGATTTACCCAGTTTTTTGTATCTGAAGGTTTTTGTCTTTCATCAAGTTTGGAGAATTTTCAGGCATTATTTTTTAAAATACTTATTCAGCCTCACTTCCTCTTCTGTCCTTCTGAGACTCTGATGATATGAAAGTTGGATCATTTGTTGTTTCACAAGTTTCTGAGGCTCTATTTTTCTCCCAGTTTATTTCCTCTCTATTGTTCAGTTTTGGATGAATTCTGTTATTCTGTTTCATATTTCCTAATTCTATTCTCTTTTATCTCCATTCTATTATTAAGTTCACCTAAGGAGTTTTTATAGTTCTGTTATTGTATTTTTTAGTTTAATATTTTCCACTATTTTTATGTGCAATTTTCTTGCAGATTTTTTAATGTTTTCATTTGTTTCAAGAGATTCATAGTTAATTCTTGAAGCATTTTTATGTTGCTTTAAAATCCTCATTAGATATTTTGAACAACTAATTGACATCAGTATTGGCACCAATTGATTGTCTTTTCATTCAAGGTGTGAAATTTTAGGTTCTTGGTGTGTGTGATTTCTGACTGTATTCTTGACATTCTGTCTATTATGTTAGCAAACTCTGGATTTTTAAATTTTAGCTCAAAGTCAGCCTCTCTAAGTCTTGCACATGTGTTTTGACCTACTTTTGTGGACTGTGCTTCAAATTGCAGAGTCTTTGTGGTATTACTGTGGTCTGGTTGGTTTATCTAGTGACACTGAGGCTTTTCCTTATTCTTGCTGTTGGTTCCTGAGGGAGCGAAAGGTGTTTCCCCAGGCTATGCTTCCAAGTTTCACTAGGAGGATGCAGGTGTTGTGGGATCCTTCTGCCAGTGCTTCCCCCTTCCTCTCAACTACTACCCTGATATCTCTGGGTGGGTAAGGAGATCCTCAGACCATAGAGAAAGCTAAGTTTTCTAGATTGAGTCATTTTCTGTGATTGTGTCTCTATTTCCTCTTCAGGCTATCTGTCTGTAATAAGACTTTTCATTCCATTTTCAGAACCTTTTATCCATAGACTACCATATATATTGCATCTAGTTACCTCGAGAGGCATAGCCCTCTTGCTCCCTTGTGCAAGAGTGCTATAGGCCTTTATGTTACCTAGCACAAATTAGAATGCTTTGGAGCAACCAGAGAATATTCTGAAATTATCATAAAACTGATGTTGAAAGATGAGTTGACTTGGGTAAAAACAGAATTCAGAAAAATTCCATTTGTTTGTATTTATACAACATTAAAATATTCCTTATTTAATCAAATGCACATTGCACTTCTTTTTTCTCACCTGTGTGTGTGTGCAGGGGCGGGGGAAGTGTTGGTGTTAGGTGGGGGAAAAAAGGGGAAAGTCACTATAACTACAACAGCAGAGGATATTTTCATAGAGAAAGGTGGTTGTTTTTTAAATGTAGGGACCTAATAGCTCATTAATAATGCGTTTCTTTTAAATATTAGTATGTTGATTTCAAATACTTAAATAAGGTCTCAAGGCTGACCTATTTATTGTCCTACAAATCAAGGTCCTGAACAAAACAGAATGCACTCAATTTGAAATAAATAAATAGTAATTAAATAAGAGATCCAGCTTAATAATGTTATTTGCATTTTTATGACTTGCAAGTATTTTTGTGCACATGGTCATGCTTAGTTGTGTTACATAAACATAGGAGACAAGGATTTTTTTGTAATTAAAAAATAAAATTCAAAGAAGTTAGATGGCATATGCAGTATTTCTAAGCCAGCAAATGGCAATGGTAGGTATATACACTTGATTCCTATTTTAGGCTTGTGGGAAGTGATGGGGTTCCATTTCTTAAAGATTGTTTTAGGTCAAAATAGATTACTTATGCCCCTTTTGAACAGAGATAGAAGGACGTGATGTGATTAATGCCATAGATCTTTTCCAGCTTCTCTTAGTTTCTGTATCTAACTTCCTTAGCAATTCACTAAAAGGCTGAGGGCTTGCTTGACTTTTTTATATCTCAAGTTAAAAATAAAGCAGGGCAACCTTAAGAGAGGACATTAAAGTGATGGTACTTACTTTTATTTGCTTATTTTTATTTTCTGATGGAACAAATAGTTTCCTTGATAGGCAAACAACTATCTGAGGGTCAGCATAATTGCAGTCAGCATGTATGCCCTTTCTGAGTTGGCAACTTACTCTGCTGTGAGCCCTGCATAAGATGCCTGGTTCAGTGAGCAAAACTCACATGGTGTCACTTTGAAGATAAAGTCATGTCTCCCAGGATACATTGTCAACAAGCCTGATGAGGTACAGTGTTGGCAATTTGACTCTTTCTTTAGCTGTTTTTTGACTTTCCAGTCCTTTGCGTTATTCTTTACTAATCTGAAGAAATCACAGCTTCTGGCTATTCTGTACTGTTTGAACAGTTAAACAAGTCTGACTGTCAGATTTCCAATACTGAAGGAATCCACAAAATTAGTAAAGTGACCTTGGGCATCATTTATAATACCCGTTGTAATCATCTCTAGATTTAAACATGAGGGTTACAGACAGAACTGCAGATTTAAACATAGAAATTTCTTCTCCTTTTCTGCTTTTGAGAGGACTGACAGGCAAAATTGAAATTTGCTAGACTTTCTTCTTCTTAATTTTGGACCTGAGGAATGAGTATTACTCATTGATACAAAGAGTAATCTCTTTAATAGAGTAAGACCCCATGACAAAATCCCACAGTGATGTATCTAGTATTTAGTCCTATATTCAGTCATGCTGTGGGTTATAACATGGTTTATTTAAACACAGTGACCCAATCTATTTCTTTTATTCTAGAAATAAAGATCTACTTTGATTGTGGTTTTTTTTTTTCTTTTTCTGTGAATGCCAGTATTATACTCAGTTTCTCTCATCAGAAAGTGTTTAAGATAGTATCACTTAATCTTGACTGGTGTTTGTATTTATTTTCTTTTTTGAAGGTCAATAAAATATCAAGGCTTTGGAAACTGAGAACATTCTAAGATCAAGATCAACATGTCTTTTCTAAAAATTAATGCTGTAAATAGGAAACATTTGGATACTTTGTTTGCTTTTCATTTCTAAATACTTTTGTTTTTCTCCCTTAATGTTTAAATTACGGAGTGTAAACACTGCAGAAGCCGTGACTTACTGAATATAGGTGCATGTCCACTATTCTTATTAATACTGACTGCTGATGTAGATTATTGTGGAGGCTGAGAGATTTGTAACATAGCATGTTATTTATTAGCAATTCCAGAATAAGAACTAAATAGAAAATAATTCTAATGATTGTTTGAAGTTCTGTCTCTATAATGCATGTGATATTTTAAATTCTTAAATACTCTAAACAATTATGCTTTATGAATTAATCTATTTTCACATAACCTATTTCACATATTATTATACACTTCATATGAATACTATTGTCAAAGTACAATAGACAAAACAAAATTATATCCTTTAAGCAAGATGGATGTTGTAAATGTATGTATGGGCATTTTTATTTCTGGTTATTTCCTAGATATTGTCTGTAATATCTGCTACAAAGAATTTAATTTTAAAATGACACGTTAATATGCTTCTATATGGCATGATTATATATAAAGACATCGTTTTACCTACAAAAGGCAGAAAATATTAATCTCTTAAATATGTTAATTGTTTCTTTCAAAATAGGAAGTTTTGATTCCATCTTAAAACATTTGTATATCTGACAATTGTCTTTCGTCAGTATAGCTAATTAGTTCACAAAGAATAAGGGGGTTTTGATAAGCACAGTGGTTGTTGTATTTAAAGCAATAGACAGAGATTGATAAAAATAGGTAGAATTCATTCTATCTTCTATCTGTCTATCTGATTTAGGGATAAAAAACCAAAAAAAAAAAAAAAAAAAAAAAAACCAAAAAAACAAAAAGTCATGGCAGTGGCAAACACATTGTGTGAAAGGCCCCGTAGAACTATCTGGGTTGCCTTTCAAGTAACATCTCTCCATTGAGTTGACTGTGGGTTCTGACTGTGTCCTGATCAGTTGCAATGAACTTACTTCTTTAAATGTAGTTATAATTTAAAATGTATACCTCCAACACCACTAGAAAGTGAAGGAAACCATAAAACTAGTAGCTACAAGGCCACAGAGATCAGCAGAGAAAGTTCTAACACCTTAGTGATTTTTCCTTAATTTTCCTACTCTCTCCCCTCCTGTTTTGTTTTTGTTTGTTTTTTGTTTGTTTGTTTCAGTATTCAGTGCCATTTTATTCACATGCTCCCATGTTTTTCCTCTCTCCCATCATAACCTTGCTCCCCAGGGGAAGAATATGTCTTCCTTTATGCTGTCTGGGGAACCAGAGGACAGATCTTGGGCAGGAGGGTGAGAGGGGGAAGAGTCTGAATGGGTTAGTGGCAGGAACAAAGTTCTGATTAAAGAGGAAATGAATATCACCCACAGTGAGAGGTAGGGAAGGCACTTTTCTCCCATGCAGCCCTGAAGGCCAGGCTGCTTTGGGTAAAAGGGCAAGACTGTGGCATGTGGGCCAATGCCTTGTGGTACTGCTCAGGTAGAGAAGGAGAGAAGGGGAAGCACCATGAAAGATAGGGATCCCAACAGAGGTAGGAGAAGGGGCCTTACACCTATTGGGTCCAGGAGAAAAAGTCAACCAGAAACCCAACTACTCACTAATGAGCAACTTAGGAGTTGGGGTATCCTGGACCTCCTCTGTGCCCTTCTCCCCATGAGTAAGCTATCAAATGCCTTTAAGGCACCCTGATTTTCTGTAGCTCCTACAAAAACAAACCCTCTAATATTGCCATTGTGCGGCATACTGAGGTGGCACTTAAAAGGCTTTTTGGGTAAATGCCATACTTGATTTAGAGGAAATTTGAAAGGAACTTGGAGGGAGTTTCTTTGGGGACCAGGGCACCTCTCTTATTGGACAGAGGTAGGTACTCACACTTCCCTTCCTCACAAAATTCCTCTCTATCTGTCCTGAAACATATCCCTACAGGGCTGGTCTGGGTTGAAGCACAGACCCTATCCCCAAGTCCAAGAAGTAGGTAAGTTTGTGTGTGGGTCCTATGGGCTCAAGCCCGGCCCACCTAGTATTCTCAGGCTGTAACTATGGGTGGAGGCAAAATTGGAAGTTTAGGCTTAGGTCTGCATAGAACCACAGGGTGTTGTGAGGGGAACAGTGGAACTACACTCAGAACCCAGGTCCAGGTCAGTGTGGGGGACTGTGGCCTCAGGGACTGGTCCCAGGTGCTGCTGTCAAAGACTCTGGAGATAACTTGCAGCCAGACCGACAGCAGGGCTCTTGGTGTTGGCAGGGAGCTGACACCTGTAGCTACTTTCACAAAGCCCCACCCCAGAGGTGGTCTGGTGCTACTTGGCCTCTTACTGATAAATCCAAAGGAGTTGGACACCCCTTTGCTGGTAGCTCAAGATCACGTTAGCATGGCCTCCATGTTCCTTAGCCATGAGCTTCCACTGGGCCAGGGCCCTAGAAGCCCCCAAGGCTGGCCAGGAGTCCAATAAAATCTAGCTATCCCAGCAGAAAGGAGGCAAGTCCCTGCCAGCGTTTTCCCAGTCAACTGCCCATTGCCAGCCCCTCCAGGAAGAAGTCAGCACAAGCCACCAGCACCATAGCACCCAGCAGGGCTATGCCCAGAACTATGAATGGATGTGACCACTGAAGCATGAGCAGGGCTCCCAGCAGTTCCAGCCCCACCATCACCTCCTGCCAGCACCCAGTGAAAGTGGTTGGTAAATGGACTCAGTGCTCAGCAGAGTCCCAGTATCCAGGTTCAGACCTAGAAGGAGACCAATTAAGAAGAGCCCAACACTGCAAATCAACATTGTGACCAGGCTGCAGAAGAGTCCAATGCCCAGTGTGATACCCGTGCTCACCTCCAGTCTCAGCTGTATCTGCAGCACTTATGAAAGAGCAGGAAGATCACCAGCGCTCCAGACAGCAGGCCTGAGAGAAATATCACTGCCTTGAAGAAGTGGTGGCCATAGCTTAGGAGATGATTCCAAAGTAGCAGCAGCAAAGGGCACACACCAGGGCGGGTGCCAGTTCAGGATTGTCCTGGGGTTCCAAAGTGCATCTTGGGTCTGGAGGCTCTGGGAGTTGTTGATTAAGGGATCTGCAAGAAGATGTCACAGCCAGAGACAGCAAGGCTTCCTCCTTGGCTGAAGAGAAAGTGGTCACAGACAGTGCAGGTCCTCTCATTCATCATGAATGTGTTGAGGGTGTTGGGAAACCACCCTGCCAGGACTGAGAAGAAGAGGGGCTAGAAGTGCTCCCTTGATTCCAAGCTGCATCCACACCTGGAGGTCCTAGGCAGCTGGGGGGTGGTTGGTAGAAGACATTTCCAGGACCACTATGTTTGTTGCCCCCTAAACTCTTGCAAGTCATAGTCCAACCCCTGTGAGCTAAATCAGCCTCCTGCTATTTTTGCAACTCCTTTCCTGAGGAACACATTTCAGGTCTCCAAGTATACATTTCCTCAACTTTAACATAGAGACAAGAGAATCTACCTCTTAGGGTGGATGGGAGGATGAAATAAGTTAAAGTATGTAGAGGCACTTGGCATACTAAATACTAATCCTGGCATACTGGAAGGGCTTAGGAAAATTACTTAATTGGCATTATTATACAATTTGCAAGACTCTGCTCCCAATTTTAGACTCTCAAAAGTATAAAACTCAGCTAGCATGAGGCACTCCTGGTATAGCTTATACTTTGTGAACTGGCTCATCTAAGCTGAATTTTCCTTGAATCTAAACATGTTAGTTGTACTCTTAACCTCCTCTGTTGGGATAAGGTTCTCTTGGATCTGAGACCAATGGTTACTATACCTTCTTTGTGAATAATGTTTCCTTAAATTCTACCTGACATTATATGGTGGCCAGGTTAGTCCTCCGGTAATAATACACTATGGGAACAGAGATCCCAGTGTGAGTGGGGCTGACAGCCAGATTGCAAACTGCACCTTCTCCCTCGTGCTTCTGCTTCAGCAGAGTCTTGGCTTCTCCTTGTTTAACAAATTTCAGAACTGCCTGGAATCCTGAGCTGCCTGACCTCTAAGAGACCTTCCTACTAAACTCTGACCAGTCTGAAACATTTTCAGGAAACCCAGGACTTTTAGAAAGCTGTCTTTGGCACTCTACCAATAGAGAGAATGTTTTCAACGTGATCTCTGCTTGGTTGACCACCATTTCCAAAATTTCCTCTCGGTTAAGATTTCCCCAAATGAGACAAAGCTGTTTGTGCATTCTCCGAGTCATCCATGTCTAACTTTGCATAATTGACGTTCTGAGCTTTGTGAGGAGTTTATGAAAATCTGAAGGTTTATTTTTAGTAGTCCTATAATCATGAAGTGTTGCTTAATGTGGTTTTTCTTTTTTTGCTCTAAAGATAACAATGCTTCATTTATTCTTTACCAATAGGTGCATTCTTCCCATTATTCATTTCTATGTGGTGTTATCTCTACCCTCTAGTGCTGCAGGAAAAGTATACAACATTCCTAAAAAAGGACCACATTTCAATAAAAACAAAGTATGGCAAATTACCGTGATTTTGATTTGAATAAATAAATTAATAATTTTGATCTACTTGTAGGTCTGTGCCCCATGACCATGCAAGTTTGAATCACTGAAACAGTGAAATAGCGGACATTTTTAATCACTCACCACAATGCCTGACACTTTAAAATATTGAAGCTGTGGAAGAAAGATTTAAGGTGCATGTCAATTGATAAATGCTTTGGCTTATGTGAATTCTGCACAGCACAAACTGATCCATGTATTTTAGAAAGTGTTCATCTTTCACATTGAAGTGCTTTTAAAATTTGGAAATATTCCATGAATTGTAATAATTTTGTACATCTTTACAATACCAGAGCTACATTTGATGTTTTAATCATTTTAATTAAAAAAAATCTACTTCAACCTAGATTGATACATCTGACATACTATAATAATTCATCTGTAGTAGTTATGGAATTAGACTTAGAACAGCCTGTTCTCTTTATTTATACTTTTATCCTGCATGCATAAAATATGAAGCAAATTCTTCAGTTTTTCTTCTAGTATTATTTTCATTGAAGAAATTTCAACATGCTAGTTAACAGCAAGACTGAAATCACTGTGTTGGTACCATTCTGTAGTGTCTTATTTTACTTAACTACAAGTCATTAAAATTTGTGAACAGAGAAATTTAACTTCAAGTACATTTTACCAGATGCATAACAAGACAAAACAGAATGTCCTATGATATTTTGATTCACTATAAATCCTACTTAATTTAAATTCTTTAACCCTACAATAGTTTCAAATGTCAGACATATATGAAAATGTCAGATCATTCTTTAACATTAAGCATACATTCCAACAGTTCAGTTTACTTTAAAAAAATTTGAAGCATATTGTTTCTTTGCTTTATACAACTTTTCCTGGTTTTAGAATCAAATAACAGTTTCATTTTCCAATCTGAAGGAACTCTTTAGGTCTGTAGGACTATTCTATAATAACATTTACTTAATAGAGCTGTTTTTATTAAATGAAAGAAATTAAAATTCTATAACTTTTCTCAATGCACTATTTAAACTTGGTTTGTCCATTTGTTTCATACAGTCAATTAAGCAAAGGGATGTAGATTTCCCTCATTTCCAGATGCTTTTGAGGTACTTTTCTTAAACATCAAAATATTTAACAATAATTTTCTCAGTAACAGACCAAGATATTTAGAACTTAGCAGAAAAACAAAGCTATGTGATTCTTATCTAAATTCAAAATTGTAATAAGAAGAATGACTATTTAATCCATATCCTTGAATCTTCCTCAAACTTAATTCTACTGTCAATTTAGTTTCCATTCAGCGCATCTTCTTAAACATTTGCTTAAGCCTTCATCACACAGAAATTCAAAGGAAGATGTATGCAAGTGTTCATTCCCTTATTTTTTTAACATCTGCAATTAAAACAGAACTATAAGGTGGGAGATGGACTGATGTTGATTAACTGTAATAATGAGACAATTTGGCAAGGTCCTTATTATTACTTTTCTCACAGCAATTTTTTTCTTTATAATATGAAACATGTTAAATTATGTGTTCCCAAGATGTCCTTGAAAGACTAAAATAAATTATGTGCTTGTTTAAAGATTCATTTTAAAAAGGCAGAGGGCATGAAGTTACAGACCAGAAACTGAGATTCTAAAAACTGTTGTTTTATTACCAGACAATCTTGACTATTTGCAAGCCCCTGAGGTTAAAGATTGAAATGAACAAATTTCCAGAAAATCCGGCCTCTGAGGCTTTGGAGCACTGCATACACCCTAGAGGAACATGCAGGCTTTTCTCTTTTTAATTTTATTTCGTGACTTCTCACAGTTCAGCAGTGGTCTGATTTTAAGTGTCATCTGAGCTACTAGGAATGTGAATCTTAAAAATGCCTACTATGTGGTCTTAATATCAAGTTCCGGCCTCAGCATCAGCTTCTGTACTTAAACATTAGAAAAGAAAACAAAATTGGTCGAATGCCTCCTAGACTACGCATTTTTAGTTTTCACTCAAACAACAGGCCTGTGAGGTAGGTGAGTATTCTTATTTCACAGACAAGGAAAGAGACGCGGAGTGTAAGCACCTAGCCCAAGGTCACAGAAAGGGTAAGTGATAGGATTATAAAGTCAAAATTATTGGCTCTAAAGTTTATTCTAATTTTCCCTGAGCACCAATGGGGAAAAATAAAACTTTCTATTAATGCCATAAGCAGAAACATGTAATATTATTCATGAAAAGTGTCAGTAGGAGGTGGCAGGCAGGAGCACAGATTGTAGATCTATGCTTCCGGGTTCACTTTCTAGCACTGCCACTTTTAAGCCATGGGACCTTGACCAAATTGCTCAACCTCTCTAGACTCAGTTTTCTTTGAGGTAAAATAATAATAACAGCACCACAAAGAGTGTTGTGGGGAATAAATAATCAGAACTTGGCACATAGTAAATGCTAGCTATTATTAATATTTAAATTATTATTACTAACTAAAAGAGTCTTTGGAGGTCATCTTATTTAATCCCTTCTTTATCTAAGCAAGAGGTTGATATCCTAAGAAGTGGAATGCTTATTCAGGGTTACAAAGCAAGATAGAAACAGCAACCAGATTTCCTAATATCCAATCGAGTGTTATACTTACAAGCAAAAACAACATTTGCAAGATAATGAATGTTAATGTTGTATTTAGAACATATTTGTGCCGGGCGCGTGGCTCACGCCTGTAATCCCAGCACTCTGGGAGGCGGAGGCGGGCGGATTGCGAGGTCAGGAGATGGAGACCACAGTGAAACTCCGTCTCTACTAAAAATACAAAAAATTAGTCGGGTGTGGTGGCGGGCGCCTGTAGTTCCAGCTACTCCGGAGGCTGAGACAGGAGAATGGCGTGAACCTGGGAGGCGGAGCTTGCAGTGAGCCAGGATGGCGCCACTGCATTCCAGCCTGGGGGATAGAGCGAGACTCCGTCTCAAAAAAAAAAAAAAAGAACATATTTGTATCATTTTATAAATCCCTAAGCCTTTTCTATAATCTGCCTATTCCTACTGAGAAATGATATTGCCTAATTATAAATTTGTATGGATATTGATAAAATGAATGAATCAGCAAATTATGAACACACTGCTACATTTTATAAATCCATAAAACCTTAAAGATAGCCTCTTTTATGTACAAATAATACATTACATAAAAGTGGTGAATGAAAAATGATGGTACAAATAGTTTTGCTTACATGATAGAGATGTCTTTTTTTTTTTGAGCTAAAGACTTTAAGACTTCCTGAATATTTGTCAAAAGTAATGATGTGGAGCAGAGTTGCTGTTCTCTCCTGTTGTCTTCAATGAGTCGGCTTCCTCTGTATTGCATATTTTGTTCTAAAACAGAAGAGAGCGTAGTGATTAATGCACATATATTTTATGTTGTTAAAGTTTCAAAAATGATAAAACCCTATTTTCACAACAGATTAAAGATATTTTTCTTCTGGAAAAAAGTGATGAACTACATTAATAGAAAAAATCAAAAGTGGCTGTAAATGATGAATGCTTCACTTTACCTGATAAGTTGTTTTTCTCTGATGGCCAGAAAAAAAAAAAAGCAGAAAACTCGTCTTTTTGATTTCTAGAAACTTAGACAAAAATAGTTTCTAGACTTCCTTTCAAATTAATATTCAACACACAAGTTACTCAGCACTTAAATGCAGGCAACTAGTTACTGCAGACACTGAAATTGATAAGGCAGATTTGATCATCAAGGTCATTACAATGACTAGTTATATTTTTTGTCCTACCATGTTGCTGACATACAAATCCAAATTACAATTATGCACTAGCATCAAACAATTTAATAAATATAATGGAGACAAATGTCAGAGCGTATATACACATTAAATGGTCTCCCCTTTCTACCATACTCTGATTACATTAAATAGTATCAGAGGTATGGTTAATTTTCACTCCAAAATGCCATTATAATTTTCTTTATTTGTGTAATTAAACTAGAATATCTGCAGCACATTAAAACAGAGCTGAAATAAGATTACTTAAATGACAGCATTTTGCTTTGGGGCAAATAAAACATTTCAGGAAAATTCATTATCTCTTAAGCAGGCATTGTTCACAGATTGTAAAAATGCTTATTTATTTCATTAATGAGATTGGATCTTCTTTATTTTTATCACGTGCAATATCTTAATATTCTTGACTTACATTTTTAGAGTAAAGGCTTCACCAACTAGCTTGCTTTTTAATCAGATTTTATGGGGCTAGTTTTCCCTGATAATTCCTCAGGCTAATTTGTTGTCATCAGAAGATAACATATACGTGATACCAACTGGTATTGAACCTCTAAATAATAGAGCACTAGTAATTTTACTTAAGATTTTTCTGTGATATAATCCTGGGACAGTTTAAGGTTTATGGCCGTATACACAAAGCTATACATGAAATATTTCCAAATAATAACTGTACTTAAGTTTTTTCCATGCTTTTATTATTCATGTTTCTTGGACTTTTCAGCTAAAGTCTACCAAAGGGATAAACAGAGTATATCTGTAAGGAATCTTCTCAGTATGATGTATGTTAAAATTAAGAGGAGAACAGCTCTTCCACATGGGAAGTCTGGTCAGTTGGAAGTGCAGGAACAGAGCTCAAGGAAGAGGTATACGATGAAAGTGACAAGAGAAGAAGACCAGAGCTCTGTGAGATAATTCGCGTGTAACATAGGCCTAGTTAAAAAGCTAAGCAAAACTAATCACTCAATGTCAATGAAGCTGTGCAGACAAAAAAAAAAAAAAAAAAAAATGCTTAAGATAGGGTGATCCACAGTGTGGAAGAGGCAAAGAAGAAAAGATAACACAGAATGAATCATGGGATTATGGAAGAACAGAGAGGTTTGAGTAATTAAGGCAGGATTGAGGGGAAATGAAGTCATTTAGTATTGATCATGTATTCACATAATTTAATAAAATTGTAAAGAATTAAATATAGATTTGACAGATCTTTTTTGTTATGGTTTTAGTGTGCTACTTTTCTGTAAGACGTTAACATGACAGAAAGACATTCAGTATTCATTATTTCAACCAACAAATATTTATGGAACAGGCTCCTTGTAAAACAAAACATTGTTCAAGCCATGTTAGGGCAAAATTAAAAAGGTAAAGATGAACACTCTCGAATTAAGACAAAAACGGTGAGGATCACTTGAGTCAAGAATTATGGGATCATGGCCACGAATAAAGAAATGACATTTCCAGGGAATCTGAAAACCAGTGACAGAATGTTCAAGACAGCTGGAGTCTCTATGCTCACATAAGATCTACTATAATAGTGTATTAGAGCTATTATCACAGATGTGAATTCAATAAGCAATAATCAATTGTACAGGACACATCCCTGCAAACCATTGTGTAATTGTGTGAACAACAGCTCTAAAAATGCAAAAGGAGAGATCATTTCTGCCTAAGAAAACCAGATAAGGTGTGAGGAAAGGTTGAACATGGGATACTGGCCATAGGAATGGAAAGTTTTCCAGCAGTAAAAAACTGAAGGAAGAGCAATAACCCAGGAGTATAGAGGGTTCAGCAAACCATAAGATAAATATACTAACAGAAGCACAGACTTCGTTGGGAGAATTAGTGGATCAGAGAACTGGAGAACTACTCAGTACAGAGGGCAGTACAGTTGCAGAGGGCCTTAGTGCCTAGAAAAGGATTGATGCGGTAAGTCTGATGAGCAAGGCAAAACAGTGCCTAGAAATGGATTGATGCAATAACAGTCTAATGAGCAAGATAAATCAGAATCAAAAGCTGTTTAGGGAAATTTATCCCACCACATGTTGAAAACAAGAAGGGAAAAACTCACGGTAAAGTACTTTCATCGTAAATTTTATCCTCTGAAAACAAAAACTCAAAACTGGATTGATTTTTATGAGCAGTGAAATGTTCATAGGAAATTATATGAGTATTTGCAAGGATAGTGGGAAGAAATGAAGGCACTTGGGTTAATAAGTGATTTCTTAATTAAGTAGGAAGTGAGCTGAAGGGAGGACTCGTAAGAAAATGAAAACAATAATGATGGTTTCTTTTTACTAACTAGGCCAGAATGGCAACCTTACAAAAAAGTCTAAGTGTTGGGTATTACTCTTCCCTCAAAAATTATGGATTCTTTTGTTCATCCTATCTAACTTAAAGGTCTATTCTTCCTTTAATCTGACTAGTAAAATGTAATTTTAAGAAGAAAAAAATGTAGAAATGGTTTACCTATGAGAATTATTAACAATGGAATTTATTGCCAGATCATTTGGTAATATTTTTACATTTAATACGCCTCTTCACATTTGGCAGTTTTCTGTGCAACAGTGGAAATAATGGATAAGGGGTGATTTTCTTGACTAAGGAATAGTGAATGCAAAATAAATGAAAATCTTGAACTCAGGCATACACTTAAGATGCTAGTTATGACTACATATTTCAAAAAGCTGTTACTATCACACAGAATCCTTAGAACCAAGAAGTGATTTAGCCTCAAAGTTTATTTTTAACTTAGACTATTTTTCTTCCTCATAATTCTTAGATTTTTTTTAGAACACATCCAAGAAACAAATATTACGAGAATTTCTCAATTCTGAAACTTAGCAAATTTAGTTAATAGCACTTTTTGCACTCTATACCTCAAGAGAACATCAAAATCCAACCTTCAGACTTGGTGTCTTCCTGGATTCTTAGACTCTAGTGTTCATACATGCATTAGTATGCTCGGTCTGTTGTAACAAAGTACCACAATTGAGTGGCTTAAACAACAGAAATTTATTTTCTCACCGTTCTAGAGAATAGAATTTCAAGATCAAACTGTCAGTAGGGTTGGTTCCTTCTGAGTCCTGTGAGAAAGAATCTATGCTATGCCTCTTCTGCTGGTTTGCTGTCAATCTGTGGTTCTCCTTGACTTTATAGAGCATCAACTTGATCTCTTCCATCATCTTCACTTGGTGTTCTGCTGATGTATGTGTCTGTGCCCACATTTCTCCTTTTCATAAGGACATGATGAGTCATATTGGATTGGGGCATACCCTACTCAGTATGACTTCATCTTAACTAATTATGTCTGCAGTGATCCTGTTTCCCAACAAGGTGACATTCTGAGGTACTAAGGAGTTGGGACTTCAATGTAGGCATTTAGGAGGACACAATTCAACCCGTAACAATATGTAATAAATAGATGGATGTGGACATTCTTGGAGTCACCCTGCAGATTATCTACTCATTTGAGATCATCTGTCTCTCATAGTTATCCAGAGAGATTAAAGACAGAGCAGTTTTCATCAGAAGAGGGATTGTTTTCCACAGGTACCCAAGCACTACTATTGGGGATCACTTCTTAACTGACTCTCCTAAATTAACTCTTACCCTAACCCCAATTCTCTAGCTCACGCTTTACCTGAGTCACCCAGGTAAATGCCACTTTTATGTTATCCTGTTCCCTAATAACTTTCAGTGGTTTCTTGTTACCTGCAAGGTAAAACGCAAGTTCCTAAGTGTGCCATTTAGAGTCTTCCATCCACCAAAGCATCCCTGCCATTTAATACTGTCAACTGTTGCATGTGCAAATCCAAAGTTTCAGTCAAATTCAGGTACTCACTGTCTTCTGAACACACCAAAAACTTTCTCATTTTTGTATCTTTGTTTATATCTATTTTTATTGGCATAAGAAATCCTCTTTCTTTTACGTGGCCTATAAACCTGACTGAAATGCCACCTCCTCCATGACACCATCACTATACACAAGTTATTCCTGCCTCTCATTCCTATAGCACTTGTTCCTATAGGAATTGCTCATTTCTATAGCAATCTTGTAAGTTATTTTATATTCATTTCTCTTTGCATTGCTAGATTTCTAAAACATGTTTATGTCTTACCTCCCTAGCTAGCCTGTGAACATCTTGGGAGTAAGTAATTCTGTTATTCATAGTGTAATACTGGTCCTCAGATGTTACTGATGTAATTAAGATTGATTCGTTGTACTTTTTTTTTTTTTTTTAACCAGTGAAGTGTTTTGTAGCTGTGTTTTTATTTCATTTAAATTGCTGAGCATCCATAGTTAGTTGTTACATCTCTAGTTCGCAGAGTTTGACATTATCTCATATACAGTCAGGAGTCAAGGGATTTGGATTCATCTCATTGAACTAGTATATCTAGTCCTCACTTACTTACCTTACCTATAAAATGAGGAAGTAACACTAATTTAGTTATAAGGTTGCTCTCAGATCTAAAATTCCACAATTTAAAAATCTATACATTATGTTTTTAAAAATGCAATCTCTATGTAAAGTTAATTGGGCATGACAAGCTTGTATACAGATACATGGATGGATGTAATTGATTAAGTATTGTTGCTTTTTTGTTAGTGCTGACTGATAATTAAGTGACCCTCAATTATTTGTTTGGTTTTATAATCCATACTCTAGCTACATTGTAAATAGTTTTGAAGTGATCTATTGAAAATGAAAACTAGAAAGTAATTTGAAGGCAATTCCTGTAATGTTACATAAGAAACTCCTCCTAGCAGTGATTAGCTACAGGGAGCAGAATCAGGGAAATTAGGGGTAGTGGAATATTCAATTTAATATTTTTTTAACATAATACATATTACTTTCAAACTTAAAAAATAATAATTAGCCAGTTTTGGGGCCAATGCCATTTTTTAAAGAAAATACATCAGGATGGTGAAAATCAATAATAAAAATATATATAAATGTCTTCTTCTTCCTTCATATGGAGTCTTAAATGCAAAGTGTCAAATCTAAAAGTGTCTGTGAAATACATAGATAGCTTTATTGGAGTCTTAGATGCAAAGTGTCAAATCTAAAAGCGTCTGTGAAATACGTAGATAGCTTTATTCTTGTCCTTTCATATTAGGATATGCAAAGTGGTTCCTCATGGTGCTCTCTTCAGTAGCATATATACTAAAATTATAACAATACCCAGAAGATTAGTATGGTCCTTGTGCAAGGATGACACAGAAATGTGTAAAGTATTCCGTATTACCATATTTTGCCGCCCCCCCCCCCAAATTACAAAGTGACACAAGGAAACATTTGGAGATGCTGAATATGTATATTGCTTAGACTGTGGTGATGTTATTATGAGTATTTGCATATATTCAAATTCATAAAATTGTGAACAATAAATATATGCAAGTTTTTGAATTTCAATTATGCCTCAGTAAAGCTGAAAATGTAAAAATGTGCTTCCTCAGGCTGGGCATGATGGCTCACGCCTATAATCCTAGCATTTTGGGAGGCCAAGACGGGTGGATCACCTGATTTCAGAAGTTCAAGACCAGTCTGGCTAACATGGTGAAACTTCATTTCTACTAAAAACGATACAAAAAAATAGCCAGCCGTGGTGGCGCACAACTGTAATCCCAGCTACTCAGAAGGCTGAGGCAAGAGAATCACTTGAATCCAGGAGGCAGAGGTTGTAGTGAGCCGAGATTGCGCCATTGCACCCCACCTTGGGCAACAAGAGTGAAACCCTGTCTCAAAAATAAATAAATAAATAAATAAATAAATAAATAAATTTTTAAAAAAGTGGCTCCTCATGATAATTAGTGAAGAGATTAGTGTTTTGAACATGAAGAAAATGTAAAATAAACAAGTCACCCAAGAGAAGCAAAATAATATGTGGTACTTGGTATCTGAATTAACTAAATTACAAGTACATAAGCACTGAATATGATTCTAAATTCTCTGGAATATCAGATTAAGAAGAGTTTCTTGGCTATATCCTTTTAATTGCATAATAAAAAAGCATCTAAATAATTCTACAGAGAAAAACTGTCTTGACATTGACTTGAAGATACAACCCACTTTGTTAGTTCTTTTGTAAGAGATATTGGGACACAAAACAGACCATGTCTTCAACTACAGTTTTGAAAAAGATGCACTTTGTTCAGTGGACATTTCTTTTACTGAGCTCGAACAGTACTGAGAGCATAATACTCTATGTTAACACAAGGGACTGAGTTATTCTTGCAGAGAATGAATAACAAGGCCTAGGCCCTTTGCTTTCTGATGATCCAATTTTGTCAAGGTTTAACGGGAAGAAATGAAATTTCTGGCTCATTATTGTTTCCATCAAATTACCTCATAAAACTCTTAAATATGTCATTTTAAAGTGAGTATAGTATGTCAGACCAAGACAGGGAGGAACCTAGTAGGTAGGTATGCCCTCTTATGGAGTTCTCATTGAGAATCAGCCTCTGTTGCAGTACAAGTAAACCAGAAAGGTGATGGACAAGTTCAAGAAAAGTGAGATCACTAACTAGACAGTGAAAACAAGTAGATCTGGAGCTGAGGAACAGAACTCTTGTCCCAGGGCCAAGATAGCCTGAAGATGAGTATAAGAAGTTATCCAGTTCTCCTTTCTGCAGCAAGATAATGTAGGGTACCCAGCACCTTACCAAAATACTGGGGAAGAAGTTAAGACAGATATTAGAAGTGCACATCAGTTCAACATGTTGGAAATTCAGCTGAAGATTTCAACCTGTTAGAACTTCAACTTGTGGGATTTTCAAGTAGCTGAAAGACTAAGACTAGGTTTAATCACAGTTTGTTATAGGATCCCCATCCTGGTCTTCATGAACTAGGCTCTATTGGCCACTGCGGATAACTGCACACTGCTTCCTTAAATAGGATGTTGATATTTATGAACCATCACCTTTCTAAGGTAAAGGCATTTCAACTGACGGGAAAATATGACCTCTTTTTATTTTTGTTGGTAAGCCCTCTTTGCACCAGATTCTGAGTGCAGAGATTAACCAAATTGTTCTTCACTTGTATTCTTGTATAATCTTCTCCAACAAATACTCAATCCAAGAACTATCACCTGTTGCTTAAGGGTGCTGATTTTTTTAAATAAACACAACTCATTATTTCTACCAACGTCAGTGTGGAGAGTGAAGGAAACTGACATTTATTAAACTTCACTTATGAATCAGATATGCTGCCAACCACTAATTTTACTAATTTGTTCATGATCTTATGCTTAGAACTTGGATTAAATCCAGGTCCATTTAATGCCAAAACATTTATTTCCACTGAGTATTACTGCCCAGTACAAAAATTAAAGTAATTTTCTCTGACCCTATATGTATTTCAGGCATTTCTTGACCCAGTACTTACAACATAGGTGCTGTGTGCCCAAATTTACCTTCTGTGTAACTCCAGATTTAAGGATCTTTCTACTAGCGTCCTGTTTATTCAGATGCAGATAAATGGTCAAGTTCACTGACTATAGTTTATAAATAGTTTTTATAATAGGTGTTTGCTTCATACACTAGGTTCTAACTTCCAAGGGTGACCCTGTGCCAGAGTTCCCATATTCAACAAAATGGCTAAGAGCTTCTCCAGGTGCTGGCTCCTTTCCTGAAACCTCAGGTAAATGGCCATCCTAGAGATGCAAGTTTGGATCAGAGTTTAAGATAAAAGACTAGATTTACTTGAGTTATGAAGCCCAAAGGCACTTCTGGACATTCATATACACACGTTCACACATACACACACCATTCTGCCTTCCCTAGCCATAGGCACACTTACCTAGGAAATTTGTGCACAAAAGCTTGTCTAGGAAAAAAACAACTCTTTCAATAGACAAATAATTTTTAAAAACTGGCAGACAATTAATACCAAAATCCTATTAGAAAAAAATGTGAAAGAAAGCAACAAATTTGTCAATAGATGAGCATTTATAAGAAAAATGTTGCTACAGGCCAGATATGAAAGCTGTCACCTAAAGTTTTACTATGCATTGAAAATAAAGCTTTTACAACGATAAAGGAAGACCATGAATCATAAGTGCAAGAACTCAAGACAGTGGGAGGAAATAGAATTTCAATTGGCAGAATTCAGTGAAATGGAAGAAACAAACTAAAACCACAAACAAAACAAACTAAAACAAACTAAAATCACAGAAATGTAACAGAATTACACAGAGGAGACATGAGAATAGACACTGAAGAAAGCACAGCAAAAAGACAAAGGATATAATGAGGCAAGGCAAGGCATCAAAATTAAAATGGATTATATAAAGAATTAGGGAAAAAATGATAGGTACATAAACCAGACAAGGCAGAAGTTGTATGTTCATCATTAGAGTCCATGAAAAATAAAACCAAAACTAATAGAACAGAACAAATATTTGAAAATATAATTTGAGGGAAAAATGTTAAAAACAGAAAAGAATAACCATATATATTAAAAGCATATATTATGTAGCAGTAAAAACTGAGTCAATGCTGGGACATATCTTTCTGCTACATACTCAGGATATATGTACTTAAGACACATTCTAGTAAATTAATACAAAAAGCATCTTTTAAATGGCCAACCAAAAAGATCATATTATTTGCAGGAGGAAAAAAAATCTCAGGTTGGCCTTTGATTTCTCCTTGTTTGTATGCAGCAGTAGATATTAGTGGAACAAAACCTCTGAAATACTCAAGGAAACAAAGTTTAAGCTGGGGATTTCATGTCCAGCGAAGATGTTCGTTAAGTATAAAGCCACAAACAATATAGAATGTGCCACAAATCAAGAAATACTGCTCGCATACCAGAGACTGAATTTCAGCCAATCAAGGATGACAGGGAAAACTTTAGCAAATGGCTGGTGATAAGCATTAATATACTTAGTAGAACGAAGAAAAGTAGTAGAAAGAAATGTGTGGATTTGATGAAAAAGTCCAAAATGAATTGTATATGCCCTGGCAATTAAAAATATACAAATAACAAAAAATTGGGAGAGTAACTCAGGAAGAATTTTAGTGATTTCTCAAAACAAACAAACAAAAAAAGAAAACAAACAAACAAAAAAAACAAGCATGTAACTACCATATGTAGAAACCCGTAGGTACAATATTGACTGATTGCACCATCTGTAACAGTGTGGAGCCAAAGTATATTACCTAAAACTGATAAATTAAGTCATAGAATTATAACATAGTATGGTTATATCACTTAACAGTACAAAACAGTAAATGAACATTATTTTTAAAAATCATACACAATTACTAAATAGCTAAAAATAGAAATGTTTCACAATTTGGCATGGCCATACTGAATTTTCAAATTGTACATCTAAAACTTGCATAGCCCTTTAAATAGAATAATGAGATGAATATATTTTTTTCTCTCAAGAAGATACTCTTAAAATAACTTACGGCAAAACATAACCATAAAATATCATGCTCCTCCTTGTACTTATTTTCTAGAAAATGTATTATATTGAATGAAAGTATGACCAAGTTGAAGATTATAAGCCTAAAGAAAATAATCATACAACAACAACTACTGACTTTTGCTAGCTAATACCACTTGAGTGACTGTAGAATCAGTTTCTTTTCCCTGGCTCTGAACGCTGAATCAAGAATCCAGGAAGCTATGCTGCACCCTTTGCTAATGGTATTATGTTGGGCAAATATAGTATTGGGAGGAAGTCAAATATAGTGGGAAAGAAACTTAGGGTAAAATGTTGGCTGCACCTATTACCAATAGCCGGATGCCAAGGGAGCTGCAAAACTCTTTTTAAGTCCTAGTGTAATCAGCAAAATGTCTTCAAAATGTAGTTACCCAAATCATTAACTTCAGAGGGTAGAGGTATACTGTGTACCTATGAATACTATTTCTATGATTATCAAAGACTCCTTTGTTTACAAGAATTTTTCTAGATTATTTATTATATAAATTCTGTATAATCTTTTTTGATCCCAAACCCCAAAATTTACACTAAAAGTTGTGGGGGAGAAAAGAAAAAAGAATCAAGGAAGCATTGTCCCTTAGCAGGAAGTAGGAGTACCTTCTGTAGGTGGACAGGGAAGTCTTTTCTCTCAAGGCGGGATTGCGAGGCTCTCCCATCACTGACATTGGTATTTAGGGGAACTCCTGGCTCTTTCGTCTCAAGGGAGCGAAAATGTATTACAACATTTAGCATGGGATACAACATATTTGGGGATCCTAAACACTTTTGAGAATCTGACAAAAGCAGTAGGACCTTTCTCCAGACAAAATGTACATGTCACATATTGCCTATAATCCTGTGAGACTCACAGAGGCCCCAGAAGCTCATCCAGAGAGACTCTCAAAATGTATGGACTGTAGGTTAAAGACCCTGGTTTGAAAAGTTCTTTGGACTTTGGTCAGAATTTTCAGTGTAGAGCTTGCCGGTCGTAAATACAGCTGTTACTGCATGCTCTTATGGAAGGAAGGCTGCTAAAATAACATTCCCAGTCCATCTAAGGTATCTTTCTTATTTATTCTGGTATGAGTGACAGTCCTCAAAGTCTGGTCCCCAGACCACCTAACTTAGAAATACTTGGATTCCTGTTAAAAATGGAGGTGGATTTGTTTGTTTCTAACCCACACACTAATCTAGAAAAGGCAGATGCATCTGCAACAGCAAAGCTTCCCTGCTTCTCCAAACTCTATGTAGAACAGCAACAAATAAACAACCCCACCCTTAGTCTCACTGCCTTCTAAAATGAAACATTCCAGAGCTGCTGCAATAGGTTGCCAAGGGGAGTAATTAATCATTATAAATCCAAAAGTGTTTTTCGTTTTGTTTTGTTTTTTCTATTTTAAAGCGACTAACATTTTGAGAGCATTTGCCACATGCCAAACCTGCAGGTAGACACTATCACAAAGGATGTCTATGTTCATTGCTGCTCAATCATCACTTGTCCTAAAAATAGGAAGATGTTCCCGGGTCACTAGCTTTACTCATTTGCATGCAGCTCAACATGGTGGCAATGCTGAAGCAAGCATACAGGATGTCTGACGAGTAGGCACACACCACATCACAATTAAGTGTTCAGTTACCCATGTGGCAGATAGGCAGGATGAAGCCCTGTGTTCTGTTTTTTCAATCAGAGATTAGAACATGTCTTAAGAATGAGCATTGCCCTACATGGTTATCTCTATGGGCATTGTAGTTCAATTTGAAAAACACAAAGCACTTTTTATTCCAGCAGATTTTCACTACTGTATTTTTTAAGAGGTGATCATATAGGTACCCATGATACAGGAATGTCAGGATTTATGGATTAAAATAATCGCTTTTCATTGTACCAAGAAAGACTGATGGAATTTTGATCTCAAACTTGAACCAACTGCTCAGATTAATTCATTTAAATCTGAGCGCATCTCTGTCTGCACTGCTGACTTATGCTGTAGATCTTTCTCTTTGCAATTTTTTAAATCTTCATATGAAGCGAAACTCTGGACATGTATAGGAGTGCACACACAATATTTAATTTGGTAGTCTGTGCCTGGCGGGACCAATGCAAGCAGAGCCTCACATGCTCCCATTTGTTACTGCACTTCTATAGAATTCACAATGAATTTCACAGTGGAATGTGCAATATAAAATGTTCTCAATTTCACACACCTTTTAAAGTAAAAAGATTGCTTGAAAACTCTCTAAATTCAAATAAAGCGAAGTAGATAAGACTTTTCCGTGTTTCTCTACTAAGGGTCTTAAATACTGAGGAAAATAGACTTTTCATCTGTTTTCAATTTCAGATGTCACCATTTTAAAATAAATGTTATTATGTATGTCTTAGGTTATAACATGATGTTATGGGATACATATAGACAGTAATATGATTACTGTAGTTAAGCAAATTAATATATCTGTCATCTCACAGAATTTTTTTTTTCTGTGACAGAAGCAGCTAAAATGTCCTTAATTAACAGAAGTCCCTGGTACTATACAATTTTATTAACTCTAGTCTTCGTTGTACGTTAGATCTCTAGATTTGTTCATTCTACATATCTGCTACTTTGTATCATTTGACCTACATCTTCCATCTTCTCCTTATCCCCCTAACAACTGTTATTCTTTATCTCTGTATTTTTGTTCAGCCTTTAAAAAGGAGATCCTAACACCGTGAAACCCCGTCTCTACTAAAAAATACAAAAAACTAGCCGGGCAAGGTGGCGGGCACTTGTAGTCTCAGCTACTTGGGAGGCTGAGGCAGGAGAATGGCATAAACCCGGGAGGCGGAGCTTGCAGTGAGCTGAGATCAGGCCACTGCACTCCAGCCTGGGTGACAGAGCGAGACTCCGTCTCAAAAAAAAAAAAAAATAAATAAAAATAAAAAATAAATAAAAAATAAAAAAATGAAAAGGAGATCCTACCATTTGCCAAAACATGGATGGACCTAGAGGACATCATACTAAGTAAAATGATGCAGACATGGAAAGAAAAATAGTATATAATCTCACTTATAGGTGGAAGCTTAAAAAAAGTCAAATATTCATATCGAATTATTAAAAGCCACTGTTGGCATTAAAAACCAAATATACCATTAACTCAGTCATCTTCACACACACTATTTGAATTTCCTCTATCCTGATTTTATCAACACATACATTATAAATGAAATACTATACTGTGTAAGCTCCTTCTTTTTTCTTATACATAACTTGTTTTTATTTCCATATTGGTCATTATTTAAATTGTATAAATTATAAGAATATTTAATTCCATATTGTTAGGTAGATCATCCTAGTTTTTATTTTCATAAGTAACTCTGTCATAAACAGTTTATAGTACTATACAACATACTGATGTTTAAGACCTTGGGCTTTGAAGTTGGGCAGAATAAGCCTCAAATCCTGTCAGAACCTCTTAATAGTAGTGTGACTTTAGGCATTCTATTTAACGTCCCTGAGCTTCAGTTCACCTGTGTCCTAAATGGATACAGAATGGTAGCTTCCTGATAAATCTATCATGAGAATTAAATAAGATAACCTATGGAAACCAATAGGTTGCAAATGCTCAATAGTTGTTAGCTATTGTTATAACACTTTTTGTCCTTCTGAATTATCAATCTGAGTTGATTTCCCAAGAATGAGAATATTAGCTAAATGATGTGGAGACTCATTAATTTAGTCATAATATAATTGAATATCCACTCTGTGTTAGGTGCTGAAAGAAAGTGGTAATCTGTCAGGTGAGCCCCCTAAGTAAGAAGTGTTTGCAGTTTGGAAGAGAAGATGGACATTACATTAAGTCATTATTTTTAAATATAGTGTTGCAGAAGAGAAAGTACAAGTGTTAAGAAATGTAAACCAAGGAGATATATATTGCCTAATTAGCTTCCAAACTATTGAACATTTAAAATAATATGTGAGAGTAATGCACTAGTTACTGAAATTCTCAATAGCTTTTAGCTCAAATTTTTCATTTCTCCCTTAATATCTGCAAAATAAATTTTGTCAAAATGATTTACCCATCTTTTGTCCACTAAGGATGTGGCTATGTACTTCAGAAAATAAAATTATCTTACTACATATTTTGGATTCTCCTTTATCTATTTCCTATATGTTTACCATTTTTCTGCATATTTTCCTATATATTTACCATTTCTCTAGTATTAAGTGTTATGGTTATTGTACTAAAGTTTTGCTGTTTGGTATTACTACATATATCTTGCCTTTCCTTTATAATTTCTTCCATTGATTCAATATTTATACTGTGCATTTTCCAAGGATCTTTCTATTCTTGACCTTGAGAGTTCTCTCGCTGTATCTAAAAATGCCACTCATATCACAGCAGGCATTTTTTCCCTTTTCTATACATAAATCATGGTCACTGATGTTCACTCAAGCACTGTTCAAAGAAGTAAAATGCAGCCTGAAGACACAGCCTAAACACTCTATTCTGATAAAAATAAACTATGTTAAAGTCACCCTATATCTTTGCATTTTTGTTAAGAAAAGGTGATTATGTTGTGAATTTTGTAAAATCTTCGGAGTATCTTCATGTGTTAGAGGGGGAACTCCCCCCACTGTAAAAGTGACTCTTACAATTTGCATTTATATTTATGTTGTTCTTTTACAAAGATGATTCACCAAGTCATAGCTCAGCAATGTAAACCAAGAACCAAAGCACTTATGCTTGAGAAATTTCAACATGAAAGTTACCAGACTTTTTCTTAACATTTAAAAACCATTCCTTTTGGACCACATTTGAATGTTCTTCAAGTATCCCATGAACATTGTTTATAATTATACATGTCATACATATATAATTGAATTATGCTTTCAAGAATAATCTGATGAAGATGGATAGAGTACTAGAATTTAATCAGTCTTGAGGACAGACTATGTCATCATTACACTTTATCAATTACAGATCTTTGATGGAAGCATCACATAGTTGTGATTTTTATATTTCCTGCATTTAAATTCTCAACTAAGCTCTCCAAAATTGCAAGAGCAATATGGCTAGAGGTAAAGATTGTAATACAACAACATTACTCTTTCTAAAAGCATACCATAATTCTTTAAAATAGGGACTATACGCCCTGGGCATACATAGGTATGGTTTAAGTAGAGGCTCACCTGATAGTCTGACTCAGGGCAATAATCAAATTGTTTAACAGCCAGGGCCTCCAATGGTACCAGATATTGCTTTGTTGTAACTGGATTATGCAGAGATCAAAGGCAGGGGCTTTTAATGAAATTATAAAAGACTTATAAAAAAAGAAAGGATTATGAAAAAGTCCTAAATTAAATACAATTAAAATTCAAAGTGATATTTTTCAACCTGAGAACTAAAATAACCATTTTTTATTAGATTCTTAACCATGTTTACTGACATCATCAATATGTAAATATTACACCAGACACTTGGAAATCCATTATATTATGTAATATTCACACTCCAGTGAGGCTGATAGTATTAATTCTGTTTTATGGATAAGGAAATGGAACACTAATGTTACATAAGAAGTTAAGTGGCAGAAACAGAATGTGAATCTGGTGTCCTAACCTCAAGTCCTTTCCTCAGTCCAATGTCAAAGCTGCCTCTCAAAGGTGTTTACTAGATGTGTATAGAGATGACATGGATGGGTTGCTGGGTGAGTAATTAGATAGCAAACTTACTTCATTGTTCTTTCACAGTGTATTATCATCCTTAACTCTAAAATACTAAATGTTTTTGGAAAGTAAAATTTGTTCTTTCATCAAAGGAAAGTTTCCAGAGTTTATTAGAAAAGTAGTTTTTAAAAGTTATACATAAACTTATAAAATTCCTAGAAGAATACAGTGACCTGCTACTATTAAAAAATAACTTTTCTTCCATTTGAGTTGTTTGTGCTGTTATTTTCAATTAATTTATATTTATGTATTTTAACTCTATTGTCTTTTTTATTTTTGTATCAGGTGAAAATATTTTGAAAATGACTTTGGTTAACAAATTAACTAAACATTCAATAAAATCACCTTTATGCCTACATCAGTAATTTAAATGAATCATATTTTGAAAGTTTTTTTAAAAAGAAGAGGTAGAGACATGCATGCAGCTGGAAACCATCATTCTCAGCAAACTATCACAAGAACAGAAAACCAAACGCCACATGTTCTCACTCATAGGTGGGAATTGAACAATGAGATCACTTGGACTCGGGAAGGGGAACATCACACACTGGGGCCTATTATGGGGAGTAGGGGGAGGAATGGCATTGGGAGTTATATCTGATGTAAATGACGAGTTGATGCGTGCAGCACACCAACATGGCACAAGTATACATATGTAACAAACCTACACGTTGTGAAAATGTACCCTAGAACTTAAAGTATAATAAAAAAGAAAAAAAATAAGAAATACATATAATAACATAAAAAGAAAAAGAAAAGGTAGTAGGTTTCAGAGTTTGACTTGAATACCCAACAAAATTCTAAACCCTTATTTAGTAATTGCTAATAAGAAATTGTAAAATAATCAATAATAAATCCAAATACTATAAAATGGATTGGTAGGCTTGTAGATAAGAGGAATTCTATAGAGATGCTGTGTAAGAACTGAAGGTCATTTGATGCCATTATTGAAAAAATGAGGCCTGGCACAGTGGCTCACGTCTGTAATCCCAGCACTTTGGGAGGCTGAGGCGGGCAGATCAAGAGGTCAGGAGTTCGAGATCATCCTGGCCAACATGGTGAAACCATGTCTGCTAAAAATACAAAAATTAGCTGGGCATGGTGGCACGTGCTGGTAATCCCAGCTACTCAGGAGGCTGAGGGAGGAAAATTGCTTGAACCGGAACCTGGGAGGGGGAGGTTGCAGTGAGCCAAGATTGTGCCACTGCACTCTAGCCTGGGCTACAGAAAAAGAAAAAAGGAAAAATGAGCACTGAAAAAAGATCTGATGAAAGTACTGTATCTAAGTAAATTTATTCATAGATTGGTACAAGTTGAGAGGAAGTGGGCAGTAATGGGACTGGATGAGAGCTATACTGACAAATCACATATCTGTTTGTGAGCCTGCCCAAGTCTACATTGTTATTTTTTCAAATAAAATATTTGGATGAGATATAATCAACAAGGTTTTCATATCTGTGTGCATCAAACACTGGGAAAGACAGCTAATCCCTATGTTTACTTCCTACAGTTAGAACTCTAAAGGGATGATGAATGAGTTTAACCAAAAATAATAGATTGGGAATGATGAATGTAAAATCTGAACTTAGGTTCACAAAGATAACTGATTAAATATAAGGGAAAGGGTATAGGAATTATCAAGAGTGTATGCATAAATAAAATGCTTAGAATTACAGTTTATTGCAAGCACAGTACAAATTAGTATTGGGACTTATGTACCTGCATAAATAGTGATTTACTGCTCTACCCAATATGACTTGTTTGAAAGAAAGGAACTAATATTTCCTATGTACTCCCTCCCTATTAAATCCTACCCAGGATTCCGTAATTGTTCTTGACTCTACATTTAATAGGATCAGGAGAAATCTGGAGTCCATTCAGAAAAGGGCAATAAGGATGGTGAATGGTCTGGAAATCAAGGGCCACAAAACTATTGAAGAATTAGGGAGTAGTTTGAAGAAGAAATCAGAACACAGTATCTGCCTACTAAGTTCTAATGAGCTACCAGGGATAAAGGAAATAGTTTGGATTATTGCAATGGTCTACACAATTTTATAATTCAAAACACTAGGAAGGGAAAGTGGTAGAGTGATCAACTGCATCTGAATTTCAGGAAGATCACATTAACAGGAATTGAATCTTTACTTCCCAAAGCGACAAGCTTTGCATGCCCTGAACTGGCTTGTCTGAAAACCTGCTTTTGCACTAATCAGCCCTTGTGGATCTGATCACTCATTTCTGAGAGCTTCAGTGGGAATGGTAATAGAACCTACCTCATGAAGTGAATATTAGTATTAAAGAAGATACTATGTGTTAAAGGTTTAATGCAGACTCTGTCACATATAAAGTGCTCAAAAAATGCTACCTTTTTTATTACTAGATGACCAATTTCCAAAGATAAAAGGTACTTTTATCATAAAGGAATGGAACTTGACAACTCTAAGTTGCATTTTTGGGTAAAAAAAAAATGATACTTTTTAAAAAAAAATTACTAGTTGACCTTTTATATTACGACATGACTAATTTCCAAGGAGAATACTGAAGGAACTGTGCTTCTGTCATATATGAATGGAACTAGAGAACTCTAAATTGCCTTCCAAATGGCAAAATCTAAAGATCCATGAATCATTGTGAGGCCAATTATTACATTTCTACAGTTTTCTTAAGTATACTTGCATTATGGTTATGACTACTTTGAGGCAAACATTTTGGTCTTTCTGGTCTGTAAACAGACCCTTAATATGCAATCTATATTAATAGTCAATGGGTGAGAAGTAATCTATATAAAGTAAGTTAATACATATAGTTCCCACGCAACTATATATTCCCAAATGTCTACATTGGTATTTTAGTTAAATGTGATATATACAAATGCCTTTATTGGTATTTCAATTCAAATTTCCAAATATTACTAGTATCTGATGTTGTCAGTTTTCCTGAAATAATACATGGAATACATAAAAATGCATAATATATATGACTATTTTTACAATTGGTGAAACTTTGCATATTATGGACTCACTAACAATACATCAAGGCATATAAATAATTTTAGCTGGACCACAAAGCCTTTAAATGTAGTAATTCTGTATTTTCTCTGCAAAAGCCTGAAAATGGGAAAGGATAATAACTTCTAATAAATAGAATTATCTTTTATTTTGAAATTCAAGTACACTCTTACATCCTCTAAACCTACTGCCAAACCATTCCCAGTTTGGGTGAGTGGCAGCTCTTAATAGACAGCAAAACAAATACTCTGTAGTACTAATAATTGAAAAATAATTAAAGAATGAATTAATGTCCCAGTCGTATTCACCTCAGAGTAAGTTGCCATGAAGGAATGTCTAAATAACAACATCAAATAAAATAGGGTAGAAGTAGGCTTACGGAATTTATTTGAGATATAAATTGTGATTCATTTAAATTCAGATTATGTTTTAATAATAGCAACTTGTATTGCATATTGATACTCTGCCAGATACTCCTAAAATTATATTTAATATGGTATCCCTTATATAGTATGTATAATTTAATCCTCACAACAATCTTTCCCCTTAAAATTTCCACTTAGTGTATGAGAAAACTGAGCCTCCAACCAGTAACTCACGTAAAACAATATGAATGCTAAACGAAGAGTGTAATATAAAACCTTGACTGAAGACCCATACATGTAAATACTACTGACCACCATTTACAAAAAGCTAAAAGAAATCAGCATCAACTAAGAAAGCAATCCTCAGTATAAAGTGACTCTCTCTTTTAGGGAGGAATAAGATGAAGATTATTTGGGCCGGGTGCGGTGGCTCACAACTGTAATCCCAACATTTTGGGAGGCCAAGGTAGGCGGATCATGAGGTCAGGACATCGACACCATCCTAGTTAACACATTTCGACTCTACTAAAAATACAAAAAAATTAGCCGGGCGTAGTGGTGGGCGCCTGTAGTCCCAGCTACTGGGGAGGCTTAGGCAGGAGAATGGCGTGAACCCAGCAGGGGGAGCTTGCGGTGAGCGGTGATGGCGCCACTGCACTCCAGCCTGGGCGACAGAGTGAGACTCCCTCTAAAAAAAAAAAAAAAGATGCAGGTTATTTGTTACCGATGTGCTCTAGTGAGGCGAGAGGTATTTGATCATTCTTCATGGCACATTTAGTTTGTTTCCTTTCTTCCTATTTGGATAGTGGTCTAGGTTTTAATATAAAACTATACTTGGAGCATCTGCTAAAGCCCATCTATTAGGGTGGTGCTTCATTAGCTTTGGATATTTTTTAAATCAGTCCTAAATTTAGCAGCTGTAGGTCTTTGCATAAGTTTAGTCTTTCATAAAGAGAAGCATCTATATCTAGAATAACTGGGTTGGAATTCAGAACAATTAAGTGAAAGATGACCTTCTATCTTGGTCTTCAATTTGCTAGATTGCTGTTAAGTATGGTGTAAAACAGTTTTCAATGCTTAAAAACTATTAATATTTGATATAGTGCTCCTCCATTTACCAATCTCCACAATAATGTGATATGAGCAAAAATAATGCTTTGTGTTTATGTAGCACATGTCTCCATGGAGCCAAGAGGATTTGGTTGATGGCATCTAAAAATGGCTTTGTCAGGGAGAACAGAAAACTAATCTCGTAATTATATTGCCAGTATTAAAACTGACACTGATTCTATATGTGGCTACCAATGTGAACATTGTGCAGTCAAAGTAATTCGGATGACTTCTTCCAGCCATCTTTATAAACAACAGTAACCATACTAAGAAGTTGTACTATTTTGTATTATTTTACTTTGTCTTGGCAATGTTTAAATATTATACACTTATACTTTCTTTTATTTAATAACCCTATTGTAAAAAGTAATGCGCTAAATAATTATAATTCTAAATATTTTTAAGGCAATAAAACAAATTATTACATTACAATGAGTATTTTTAAAAATAGTCATTTTTTTAATGTGCAAAAGCAGGCCCTGTAATGTTACTGTGTTGTGAATTGAGACTTTTTTAATGCATGGTTGCCTTTTCTGGATGGAAAATGTTGATCTGTATAGTAATGAAATGGTGACTCTCAAACCATAAGTTCTTACCTCACCTCCACTTTTCCTCTGTGTCCTAGATAATTGGCTAAACAAGTGTGTGTGACTATGTAGTATATTGAAGGGAGAATAGCCCTGGATTATATCAGTGGTTCTGAAATCTTATCACCAGAATCATCTTTAGGAGTTTTTAAACATACAGATTGCTGGGTTTCACCCTCAGAGTTTCTAATTCAGTAGATCTGCAGTAGGGTCCCCATGTTTTTATTTCTGCAAGTTCCTATGTGATGCTAAGGATGCTAAACCATCATCAGCTTGAGAACCAGTGATACAATCAATTAAACTTCTGCTTTTCCATTTACAGAGAAAGAGATAATTATAACTACATAGAAATTACATGCCAACCAGTGTTTTGGAAGATTCAAGCACAAGAAAAATAGAGAGAGAGAAGAAAACTAAGCTATTTCTATTCAAAAAGAAAAATGTTAACTCTGACTACATATTAATACCAATTCTAAGATCATTCTCAGCCTAGGCTGTCTGTTTGCATTACATTTTAATATTCCTTCAATACATATTTATTGAGCACTTATTATGCAGTAGGGGCTTGCATGCAACAGAGAAAAAAAAATGACTTCAGTCTCTGTGGAGCTGAATTTGCATTTGATGTTATTTTGCTTTAATGTACATAATATGTCTTCAATTTTATTGCATATTTCTTTTGATCCCTATGCCTACTTCACTAAAATTCTTCTTTCCCTCTTCCTAATCTTAGTACATAATTGGTAGTTATAAATATTTTCCCATTTTGTCTTGCTTCTGTGTCCAAGTCTGAAGAGGGTGACAAAGATGGTTCTGACCATTGATAGCACTAAGGTTGGGCCACTGACAGCCATGGTTCTTTGGACAGGAGGATATTCTCGACATTACAGGAAAGCTAAGTATGACATAGGTATTTAGCAAAATTAAATAATGGAAACTAAAACTATATGAACCTATGAAAAACAGTATTTAAATTTATTGTTTTAATTTGCATCTATTTGATTATTAATAATGTAGAAGCTATAACTTACTCATTATGTTGGCAAAATTTCCTTGTGGTCAATTTATAGAAACTGAAATAAAGATGTGCAAGATAGTTACACATTGATATTTTTGATAGTATTGGTTTAAATAACAAACTACTGAAATGTAGTTGAAACATCTCAGAGGAGGGCCAGTTAAATAAGTTATTATATATATCAAAATTTTCATACCATTTAATTATTGAAATCATAATTTATAAGGTAATTTAAAGATATAAGTAAATATTTGATACAAGTTAAAAAATACCAAAACCAAACTTTTTTTCAACTTTCTAAATCTAAGCATACAGAAGAAAATGCTTGGAAAATTGTATACCAAATATTAACAGTAGATTTTTCTGCATTATAAATTATTTCTTTCTCTTTGCATTTGACTCTGTTTTACAAATTCCATCTAAAGAGTGTTGTGTTTATTATATGACAAAAATGTGTGTGTAAGTGTGTTTGTGTGTGAAAGAGAGAGGCATTGCCCATATAGTATCCCTTTAAGCAGTATATGAGGACATTTCTGAAAAAACTCTTTAACTGCAACTGACCGTTGTGGTTTGGCTTTGTATCATTACATAATCATAATCCTGTCATGATTTTATTTTGCAATACATGTAACTGTTGGTGTTCCTAAACAGGTTAGACTTTGTTCTTATGTGTCAGGATTTTCTTTTACCAGGTAAAGAGAAGAGAAAGAATAGCCATCTGAGTGGAACCTGTGTGTCCTGAGCAATCTCACTATCTCCCCTCAGAGGCACTTCATCTTCTCTGTCTATAAACATTTCTCACAAACACTGTCTTTGAGAAAATATTTCTAAGAGAAGAGTTTATATGCTACCCATATTCATACCTGTGACCAAATCCTCAGAACAATACTATGAAACACATTTATGGCATTTACCCTGTGGCCAGGAGCTGTCTAAATGTTAATCGTCACTACTATCTTTTGGTGTGGGTACTCTTACTGACCAGAAAATTGAGGCCTGCATCTAGTCAGCAGCTTACCCAGGTCCCACAGCTGAGAAGAGGTGAAAGCGGGATTCAAACCCACAAGCATGGCTCCAGAGTTTGCATTGTTTCTTAATATCAATTCAAATGGTTTTCCTTTTGTAGTTCTACCTTACCTGCCTCAGACTTCTGAAAATGTGAAAAGATCCTGAACTCATTATTGTAGTTTTAGAATGAAAACATCTTCTTTTATCTCAGGTCAGAAGTTTGGTGTCTGAACGTAAATCCAGTGAGCTCTGTGAATTGTTAAGATCCTAGTACTTATCATCATCATGCCAAAATGAGGACTTGGTGCATGAGGGAGTCGCCATTCTGATCTTGAACATCTGTCCCAGCAACTAAATTCTCAGCTGCTCCATTTCATTATTGGTTATGCTAAGATGTCAGGAGAGATTTTGCTTTTAAAAGTCGCCCTGTACTTTTCAGTAATTAAGGGAAAACAGGGTACATAATATCTGAAAAAATGGATCACTGACACTGAACTCAATTTGCTTTGAACGACTAATATTTTTACTAAGAGGTTTCTAAGGCATATTATCACTGCAACATAATTTATGCTTTTGGGAGTACCTTTCATAGGTCTTCTTAAAAATACTTTTCTTCTCTTATGAGATAGCACATAGCAATTAATGAAGTTTTAAAACATCAAAATATAGGCTCCTTTACTTGTTTTATCTTACACTGTTTCAACCCTAGGGAGGGAAAGCCTAGAATAAAAGCTAACAAGATCATAGTGTAACTTGAGCTAAGTTAACAATCCTAATGTGGTAGTCTAGTTTTTTTCTTAAGCTAGCTTTATAATTACGGTTATGAACAATAATTACAATTATTTGAAAACCTGTAGAACTGACCATGCAAGCCTCATATTTAAAAAATCTAGAAGCCATGCTTTAATAATTTAAGATCTGTAGTTCTTTGTTCTTTCTGATCTATATACTTTGTTCACCATCTTTGAAGGAAAAGCACCACTTGGTTTCACAATGTAGTAAATGTTTTGTATGTATTAAAACATTTAACATTTAAGAAACTAACTTCTAAGTGTGCATATGTGTGTGTGAATGTTTCTGTGTGTTTGGTCATTTCTTATGGGGGAACCCACCCCCAGTATTTCAACATAAGTTCTTTCTATTTTCCATAAGTGTCAGCCAGCTGAGAAATAGAGACAGTACAAAGAAAGGAATTTTACAGCTGGGCTGCTGGGGGTGACATCACGTATCAGTAGGACCATGATGCCCGCCTGAGTCTCAGACCAGCAAGTTTTTATTAAGGGTTTCAAAAGGGGAGGGGGTGTAAGAACAGGCAGTAGGTACAAAGATCACATGCTTCAAAGGGCAAAAAGCAGAACTACTAGTAAGGATCTAACAAAGATCACATGCTTCTGAGGGAACAGGACAAAAGGCAAAAGCAGAACTACTGATAAGGGTCCAACAAAGAGCACAAGGCAAAGGGCCAAAGCAGAACCACTGATAAAGGTATATGTTCAGTGGTGCACGTATTGTCTTGATAAACATCTTAAACAACAGAAAACAGTGTTCAAGAATAGAGAACTGGTCTGACCACAGATTTACCAAGGTGGAGTTTTTCCCCACCCTAGTAAGCCTGAGGGTAACTGCAGGAGACCAGGGCGTATCTCAGTCCATATCTCAATCACGTAAGACAGACAGTCCCAGAGTGGCCATTTATAGACCTGTCCCCAGGAATGCATTCCTTTCCCAGGGTATTAATATTAATATTCCTTGCTAGGAAAAGAATTTAGCGATATCTCTCCTACTTGCACATCTGTTTATAGACTCTCACAGAAAGAAAAATATGGCTTTTTTGCCCAACCCTACAGGAAGTCAGACCTTATGATTGTCTTCCCTTGTTCCCTTAAAATTTCTGTTATTCTGTTCTTTTTCAAGGTGCACTGATTTCATATTGTGCAAACACACATGTTTTACAATCAATTTTTACAGTTAACACAATTATCACAGTGGTCCTGAGGTGACATACATTCTCAACTTACAAAGATAACAGGATTAAGAGATTAAAGTAAAGACAGGAATAAGAAATTATAAAAGTATTATTTGGGAACTGATAAATGTCCATATTAAAATGAAATCTTCACAATTTATGTTCCTCTGCCATGGCACCTTCTTGTCCCTCCATTTGGGGTCCCTGACTTCCTGCAACAATTTCTTATTCAGTGCTTATTTGGGGGTGATTCACAATTGGAGAAAGTTTGGGGAGATGGTCAAATGTTCACATGAGTTGAAGTGCAGAACTCCCCTATTCCCAGCACTCAGTGTGGTTAGTTATCATGTTGTACAGTTTTCACAATAATGATGATAGTGGTATAGGGTGTAGTGTCAGACAGCTAGCTTTTATCTCAAACGGAAACTTTAATAGCCTTTAAAAATAATGCCTTCGGCCAGGCGTGGTGGCTCACACCTGTAATCTCAGCACTTTGAGAGGCCTAGGCGGGTGGATCATGAGGTCAGGAGTTCAAGACCAGCCTGGCCAAGACGGTGAAACCCCGTCTCTACTAAAAATACAAAAAAAGAAAAAAATAGCCAGGCATGGTGGCATGCACCTATAATCCCAGCTACTCCAGAGGCTGAGGCAGAGAATTGTTTAAACATGGAGGGGCAGAGGTTGCAGTGAGCCGAGATCATGCCACTGCACTCCAGCCTGGGCAACAGAGCGAGACTCCATCTCAAATAATAATAATAATAATAATAATAATAATAATAATAATAATGATAATAATAATGCCTTCATATGAATGTTGCCTTCCTTGTGAATTCATATTTGGAGGATTCCCATTTTATACACATGCAAACCAAATAAGCTACCTATTCCGAAATGGACTTTTATGGGGATTTCATTACACCCTCTGAGTGGAATTAGTAACTCTTTCATGTTTTTTTCTCACAATGTTTGGTTCTTCTGCTGCTGTAGCACTTTTCACATTGTAATACATGCAGCTGTATGCATCTGCTTTCTCCCCTTATAATGTGGACAACTTGAAAGCAACAGTTAACTCTTCTTTATATCTGTCTATCATGCTTTGCACCATAACTGATGTATGTATTGGTTTTATCATAAAAGTCTGTTGTTATGATTTGAGAAATACTCATTCTAGAGTTATTTCTAGAAATCCTCTAGAATAAATAGAGTAACCCCTTTTTCCTCCCCTAGCTTATGTGAGTTTTCTAAAATGCAAATCTTGTATCAGTTTCCCATTTATATCCTTCAGGGGCTCTCCATTTCTTTCTTAATGTTTTAATTTCTATCTTGGGGCTCATGAACTCTTCTCTGAACTCTACTCACCACTCTTGTCTCCTTTTCTTCCACTCTCACAATCCACAGCTGCTCTCTCCTGATCCACATTCATTCCAGCTGTTCTTCACACCCCACTGCTGGCCCTAACTAGAACACTCTTCCCTCACCTCTCACATCAAACTGCTCCACACTTCTAGGTGCTTTCTGTAGGACATTGCTCCTGAAGTCTCAAATTTGGGTTAAGTATTTCCCCTAGATATTCTAGTATCATTTTCTAGTGCCTTGACATAGAATATCATGCAATATGAATGCCTAATTATTTATTTTTATCTGCCATTTGACTGTAAGTTAATTGAGGAGAGGGGAGGATGTGGTCCTGTTCTTCATACTTGTGCCCTCAATGCTTGGTGTACAGTAGGAGCTCAAAATTGCTGTTGTGTAAGTGAATGAAGGAAGACATCATTTAAAAGCTAACTGGGGCCAAGTACAGTGGCTCAATCCCAGAACTTTGGGAGGCCAAAGTGGGAGGATTGCTTGAGCCCAGGAGTTTGAGATTAGCCTGGACAACATAGTGAGACCCTGTCACTAAAAAAATTAAAAATAAGCTGAAGAGTAGTGGTGCATGCCTGAAGTTGCAGCTACTCAGGAAGCTGAGGTGGGAGGATCACTTGAGCCCAGGAGATTGAGGCTGCAGCCTGAACTGCACTCCAGTCTGGGCAAAAACTAACTGGTAACACTTAAAGCACAATTTCAAGTGTTCAACAAATATAAAGTCATTTCATCCACATAGGACTTTTTTTTTTTTTTTTCTTTTCCTTGAGAAAGTCTCACTCTCTCACCCAGAATGACAGTGTAATGATCTCAGCTCACCACACCCTCTGCCTCCCAGGTTCAAATGATTCACATGCTTCAGTCTGCTGAGTAGCTGGGACTACAGGTGTGCACAACCATGGCCTGGCTAATTTTTGTATTTTTAGTAGAGACGGGTTTTACCATGTTGGCCAGGCTGGTCTCAAACTCCTGACCTCAGGTGATCTGCCCACCTTGGCCTCCAAAAGTGCTAAGATTACAAGCTAGAGCCATTGTGCCTGGCCCTAATTTTTTTTTTTTTTTTTTTTTTTCATTATTGTGTGCAATCTGATGAGATACTTGCTGCACAGGGAGTTTAGCTTGCCCAAGATCACACAGTGGCAACAGTTGCATTTGGACCTAAACAGTCTGGCTTCAGAGTCTGGACTCTTAACTTCTGCTACACTGGCTTTCTGAAGATATAAAGTCAATAGATAAATGTTTCTAGGTGACTGGTGGCACTTTAGGGCATTGACAAGAGGGAAGCTGATTTTTGCTCTTGTCTCTACAACTGACAATTATGTGATTCTTGTAATCTCTCTGTACCTTACTTTAATTATTTGCAAAATTGGAAAACTATGGACTGAATGATCTCAAAGGTCCTCGTTCTCTAAATGAGGGTGATTTGAACCAGCCACTTGTTGATGCCGCTATGAAGAAGGTATGAAGAAGGTAAATGCTTCTATGCTTTTTAATTTTTTCCTATTGAAAAAAAATTACTAAATGACTATGAGCTAAAATAGGTACTCTGGGTCCCCTCTGCTGACTTCGTCAGGTTTTTATTGCCACTGTTTTGAAAATTCATAATCACATCCCATTACTCTCTGATCAAGGGGTTGCATTTGAGTAAGGCTATGAGACTCAATAACCACAATAGAGCCATCTAAGAGACTAAAGTGAGCCTCCACTGGTAATTGGGCACACTATTTCCAACAATAGTAACTTAAATGAGAAATGTTGGTAATTGCCTAGTCCAGTGGCTAGCACATAGTAGGCGTTCAGGAAATATTAGCTCTCTAGTTCATTCTTAAGATTTTATTTTTCCTGTGAGTTTTCAGTTATATCACTTTTTTCCAGTCTCCAACAACACTTATTGAAAAAGGATAACTAATAAGCATTGTAGCTAATTTGGTACATGTTCCTGTTATATAATCACCATGGTACCCAGGCTCTTAACTGAAACCAAACAAATTTATAGAAAGAAAAATTTTTGTTCTTTCACATAAGGTGTTCTGTTATGGAAGCACTGCCTTTTGTCCTATTTTATCTTTTGTCAGTAGACACTACTTTCCAATGTGTTCCATGGAAATGTTAACATGTGATTGGATCTATTTGAGGGAATCAGCAAGTTTTATTAAATATTAGACAACCTTATCTTTTACTTTTAAGGAACACAGATATATGGCTATGTCTAAAGATTGAATATTAAATATGTCAAAGCATTAAAAAAAAGTTAATACATTTACATGTCACATTTCTTTTTGTAATTTTCTTTGAAAAGACCAATGCCCTAGTGGTCAAGTATTAAAAGTAGTTTCTTGCTATGAAATGAAAAATTTGTAAAATGTAAATGTATCTGTTACATTATAAATCCATTTTCACTTATTAACAGTATTAAGTATTAAATGAATATAGAACATCTCACTTACTGCAAATAAATGAATAGCTTTAGTAATGCAAATGTAAAAAGGACCATAGTACTGCATATTGTTATCCAAATTATGTCCATCTAATGATGGAAATTCAACAATGACTCCCAGTAAATATACCCACAGCAGTTGGTAATCTTCCCACAGTATACAATTCTGAACAGGTTATGTGTGTGGTATTTTAGTCCTTCTCCCAGCATGTTTCAAAGCAGTTTTTGTTATAAGAACTTTGAAAGCCACAGAAAAGAATTTTTAGTGGGTTTTCTTCAATTTTGAAATGCCTTGGGTCTGTAGTAACTTATTATTTGAATCCAGCAGTAACTTAACCTTTATGTGCATAGTTTCCTATTTTGTGATATGTAAGAAGTCATCAACATATGGATACATAATATTTAACATTTGAAATTTTAAAAACTAACATTTGAAATTTAAAAAAATAAAGAATAAATAAAGCAATGGATCTAGTCAGCTTCCAAAATATCCATGCAAAAATTGCTACTGTTTTAAAACAGGCATTAGCTCCATCTATTGTTCTATGACCTAATTTGTTTTAACTTCACTTGAAAGAATAATCATTAATTATTGAAGTCTCTCAAGATTACTTAAAACATATGTGGTTGTATATATAAACAAATATGATAAATTGGTCACACAAGAAATCTAAAATACAAATTTCAACACCTTATAAAACATCTTTTAAACATTCGTATGTTACACCTATGAAGGGCAAATTGGAGAACTATTCATACCACAGAAAATTGTCTTAAAAACTATGATTGCAGAAAATTAGATTAATAATTCTACATGGATTTTTAATATACTGTTTTCTTTGTGACTTTGATTTTAGAATTGCTCTCAAATATTGCTAGATCCCGTATATTTTATTAAAAATATAGCAATTATGTATATGCTTTGTGTGTGTGTGTGTGTGTGTGTGTGTGTGTGTGTGTTATTTGTATATCAGGGATTTTTTATATATGTGGGAAATCATATATAAAACTATAAAGTAACATTTACTCTCTAAAGCAATGAGATACAGATTTATGGCCAGGCACAGTGGCTCACGCCTATAATCCCAGCACTTTGGGAGGCCAAGGCGGGCGGATCACTAGGTCAGGAGATCGAGACCATCCTGGCTAACATGTTGAAACCCATCTCTACTAAAAATACAACAAATTAGCCGGGCGTGGTGGCGGGCACCTGTAGTCCCAGTACTCGGGAGGCTGAGACAGGAGAATGGTGTGAACCCGGGAGGTGGAGCTTGCAGTGAGCGGAGATCACACCACTGCACTCCAGCCTGGGCGACAGAGCAAGGCTCCGTCTCAAAAAAAAAAAAAAAAAAAAAAAAGATACAGATTTATTAAATAATTACTGGGATTGTGATTGTGATCTGATAATCATTTAGAATATGGAATATGTAGCAGTCGGCACCAGGAATGTCCAAGACATATCACTGAATTTCCTCAGTAGCACAAAGAAGGAAAAACAGCAATCAATTACGTTACTTAACCTATGCATTTGAAAATGCAGTCAAGTAGTCAGTCATGCCCTTTGCAAAGTACCCAAGCAGATATAATACTAACAAATAACACTTGAGACTAAATTTTAGGTGATGAAAACATTATGATTATGAATCTTCCTGGGAAACGGGTCAATCATATCTATCTGCTTGAAATCTGTCACCTCTAGGTTTCAGGAAGCCATTTGTGGTGTGTGTATCAGTTAGGCTTAGATGTGACTTCATTCAACAAGAAGAGCAAAATAAAATTAGTTTTAAGATGGTAGAAGTTTATTTGTCCCTAACAGAACAGGGATTCATAAGTAGGCTGTACAGGCCTCCTATGACCCTTAACAATGCTATCATGGCTCATATTTTCTGCTTTGTCATTCTTAGCTTGGGCTTTCCAAATTCAAGAGTCGAGATGATGACTAGAGTTCCACCTATTATGTCAACATTCAAGGCTGTGCTCGCTACTCCCTTTTAAGAATTTCCCATAGGCACATACATACTTCTCTTAAATGTGATTAGCCAGACTTAGTTACATGACCATGGCCAACTATGAAGGTGAGGCTGGGAGTTTCTCAGCAGAACGCATTGTCCAGGATTCTGTTACTAAAGAAGAAGTAAAACTGGATATTGAAAGACAATTGGCATGAAAAGCAAGCGTCTGAAACACAGTCATACCATAGAAATTAAAGGGTGTTTATTGCATTACACTACACTATATTCACTCAAGCATTTGTGTGTGTTAGTGTCCTCTTTCTCGGGGATTTTATGAGTCTGGATGTGTATGAAGAAAAAATGGTGACAAGCATCCCAAACTTACCTGTCTGTAATCTGAGGGTAGATAGTCAAATGCAGGAAAGTCAGGAAAGAAAGTTGCATAAATGTTCTAAAACTAGCCTCAAAAATCAGGGATTGACTGCAGACACTGAGATACCAATCACATCTGGCTTTAAGAACCCTTTCATATAGTAAATCTGAGGTACAGTGGCAAAAAAGAGAAAGGTTGTGAATAGCAGCTCCCAAGCAAAAAAGTCTATTTAATGCATATTTACAATGCAAAAATTTAATGGGATATGGGGAAATGATGATGACCCAGCTCTTTTACTGTAACTCATATACAGACAGAGTGTACCCCGGGAGCAGCAGTAGTGTGCTTAAAATGACGGTAAGTGGAATTAAAGATGGAAGGAAAACTTACTGGAAAAAGAGAATAACTATAGCAAATTTATTTTTTCAACGTCATGTGAGAAATGGTCTTTGTTTCCTGTGCAAAAGCAAATATTGTACTAAAGGAGTCTGAAAACTAATACATAGTACAACAGAGTCCATAAATACTCTGGTGTATTTGTTTTCTTCACTCTGCAGTTTTTAACACATGCCTAATATATTATGTCAGAGTAAAAATTTGATAAGTAGAGTTATTCAGAATTTATCGTCACATTCCTTGGATGGTAGTATTGCTGATAGTAGTCAAACTGACAGAAAATATAGAATTCAAAAGGACGGCCATTATTTCACTTTGAGAGAGATGTAATTCCACAAAAGGAATTTTATTCCATTTATCTATCAATCAACTTACATTGTATTTTTTATGGCTTTCCTTTTCTTAATTTTTTCAATTTACTTAATGAGACAAATAAATTATAACCCACTTGGCCAGCACCTTTTTTTAAGAAAATGAATGTTTCCTCAACTTGCTGATGATTAATATGAAGCGGTGTGTGTTGTGGTGTTGAAATTTTATAAATGATATTTTAACTATGTATCCAAATGAACTTTTGGCACCTGAATATATAGATGTGATTTTATGACAAAGGTCTGGAGGGCATTTGATTTTGTTTTCCTCAATGTATAGATAGATGACAGGTGAAGTTTAACAATCCCAGAAAAGAGAGCAAAAAGAAGGCGGCTGTGGGCTACTGTTTCTGTGTAAGAGGGGAGGAGTCTAAGTAGAATCACAGAGACGGAGTGAATTCATAGAAATCCAGAGGGAAGAGTTTTGAGGCAGAAGGAGCCATCAATACTGGTCAAAGAGCAGCAGGGAGGTTAAGTAAAGCAAAAGCTGGAGAATTAGGAAGCCAGGAGAAAATGGTCATCTTAACTGAACTGACATGCTGCTGGCTGAAACCAGGCACATTCCAGTAAGTAAACAAATGCAAAGGAGGATGAGTCATTGAGTTCACAGGACTCCCTAAGAAACCTTCATGGCAAGCAAAGGAAATGAGGCAGTATTGGGTCTATTAAGGGCTATATACACCTGTGCTGTACAGTATGAGAGCCAGTGGCCATATAGCTATTGAGCACTTCAAATGTAGCTTGCGTGAATTGGGCTATGAGTGTAACATTTATACTGGATTTCAAAAACTCAGCATGAAAAAATAGAATGTAAAGAATCTCATTGAAATTTTTATATCAGTTACATTTTGAAATGATTATTTTGATATCTCTAATGAAATATAAGGTATCGTTAATATTAACTTCACCTTTATGTTTTTATTTTGTAACGTGGTCACTAAGATTTTTACAAAATGCATCTTTGGCTTGCATTTGTGACTCAGTATGTTCTATTGGACAGTCGGTGTATTATATACTCTGACTTCAGTTTGCCATCTCAATTTTTGACAGCATATGAGGAGAAATCAGAAGCCTTTCTAAAAACTACAATTTGGCTGGGCATGCTGGCTCATGCCTGTAATTCCGGCACTTTGGGAGACCGAGGTGGGCAGATCACCTGAGGTCAGGCATTCAAGACCTGATCAAAAAGACAAAATCCCATCCCTAGTAAAAATACTGAAAATTAGCCGGGCGTGGTGGCGCATGCCTGTAATCCCAGCTACTCAGGAGTCTGAGACAGGATAATCACTTGAACCCAGGAGGCAGAGGTTGCAGTGAGCCGAGATCATGCCATTGCACTCCAGCCTGGGCAACAAGAGTGAAACTCCGCCTCAAAAAAAAAAAAAAAAAAAAAAAAAAAAAAAAAACCCTACAATTTTTTCTACATTAACTTAGAAATGTAATTTGTTATAGTAGAAAGAACATGGGCTCCTGGATCCAGCTCTACTACTGAATAGCTACATGGCCCTAGGCAAGTTATTTAACTTCTGTGAGCCTTGATTTCCTCATCCATAAAACAAGAATCATAACACTCACCACACAGGATAATTGTTAGGATTAAATGGGAATATAAAGGACTTTGCAGAGTGCCCCCCACATAATTTGCACCTAATAAAAGTTAGTTACCTTCTTTCCTTGATATGTAACCCATAATTCTGTTAAGAGACAGAATTGGTCTGATACAACATTAGTATCAAAATTAGAAGAGGATGGAGGTACAGGATAAGAAAATGAATCGAGGTTATTGACCTTCCAAATAAGAAAATCAAAATCTTCTCAAGACTGAAAAAATACTGACAAACTTAGCTTCTTTGGAAGGACAAAACAAATAAGTTTCTTCTAATACAGAAATACATATATATGTGCATATGAATATATACATATACATACATGTACATGTGCACTTATATGTGTGTGTATATATATAAAATAGCACATATTCTTCAGTGGGCCACATGAAACTGTGGATATGAAACTATTTTATAAACTAGGATGCACTATTTAAATATTGATATGGGTGTTGTTATTCCTATTCTATAAAATATCATTTATTTGAAAGTGACAAATGGAGAAAAACAAAGAGTAACTTGGAGTAGGGGGTGGTAGTGGTGGAAATTAAAGGTTGAAATGATGATGAGAAAAGAGAAAGACATTGAAACGATGGAAAGAATTTGCCAAAAGTCAAAGTAGGAGACATACATCTAACTATCATACACTACCCACAATTCTTTTCCTTCTCAGCCTTGACCTGTCCCCTGATGTTCTTCTAATTTTGAGGCTTATGTTATATTCACATGTAATCCTCACAATTACCCTGTGTGGTGAGTGTTATGATTCTCATTTTATGGATGTGGAAATCAAGGCTGACAGGAGTTAAATAACTTGCCCAGGGCCATGTAGCTATTTAGTAGCTTCTCAGCCTTGACCTGCCTCCTACGTTGGAATGGTCCAACTTGGCTCCCTTCTCACTCCTCCTTCCTTTTAGAAACTCTAATACGTATCTTTTGCCCATAGCAAAAATCACAGTTCGCTGTCAAATTTCAACTTTGTCTCCTCATCTCAGGTCTCCATCCAGCCTTGACTCCATTCGTGGCTCCTTCTCTTTTCCTCTCTACGCTTTTGCCCAGAGCTACTGGACTTTATGCTCTACCACCATTAAAAATATTTCCTTTCCCTCCCCCAGCCTCAACACATTCACCTGGGTATCCTACCTCAAATTAAAAAGTAGATACAGGATTTATGATATAGCTGTGGTACGTTTTCATATCATCTGAACTTGTAAACATGCATCCAAATTTTACCCACCAAATTATCTAACATTGAATATCTACTGGTGGAAATTTGGTGGGGCGGATTATTACTTTAAAAACAAAAATGAATTAGGCTGGGCACAGTGGCTCACACCTGTAATCATAGCAATTTGGGAGGCTGAGGCAGGTGGATCACCTGAGGTCAGGAGTTCAACACCAGCCTGGCCAACGTGGCGAAATCCCATCTCTACTAAAAATACAGAAAAAAAAAATTAACTGGACATGGTTGCACATGCCTGTAATCCTAGCTACTCAGGAGGCTGAGCCAGGAGAATTGCTTGAACCCGAGAGGTGGAGGTTGCAGTGAGTCGAGATCGTGCCACTGCACTCCAGCTTGGAAATAGTGAGACTCCGCCTTAAAAAAAAAAAAAAAAAAAAAGAGTTAAATCTAGTTTATACTACTATTATGAACAAAATTGCATTTTTAAAATGATTTTCTTAGAGTTACAAATGTGAAGAATTTTGTAGCACTTAGTAAACTTTGCATTGCATGTGATAGAAAATCCAGCTCAAACCAGCCTAAGCAAAAAAAGTAATTTATTATGTCACATAAGAGAGCAGTCCGGGGATTGACTAGGCTTTGTTCAAAGTTCCAGTGATACAATTAGAGCCCATTTCTTCATGTACATTTCATTTCCTTATCTGAGTTTCATTTTAGGGCACTTCTCTCTACCTGGCTCCAAAATTCTACCAAGAGGTCACAGGGCTAAAACTTTTCTGATTTGAGTGCATAAGACAACAGCAAAAGTTTCTCTTTATATGTCCCAGTACAAGTCACAGTTTATCTTAGGTAGTTTGATTGGTCACATGTACATCTCTAAACCTCTCACTGTACTCAGAAAAATGAGCCGTGTTGGTTGACTTAGAACTATCTCGTCAGAAGATCAAGGACTAGGAGTGTGAGAAAAATTGATCCTCAGGAGGAAGACTGCAATGCATTTTGCAGGAAAGAGTAATGTTTCTTAAGAAAAAAATGAAACAATGAAAATCCACTAAAATCTCTCTCAAGGATAATATTCCATGACTCTACAGGGCTTACTGCATGTGACATATATAGAGTTCTGATAAGCAGTTTGAATTATATGGGCCAGAGAAATTCCCAGATCATAGGACTTCTCTTTAAAGTAGAAGAAATAGGCCAGGCACGGCGGCTCATGCGTGTCATATCAGCACTTTGGGAGGCTGAGGCAAGTGGATCACTTGAGGTCAGGAGTTTGAGACCAGCATGACCAACATGGTGAAACCCCATCTCTACAAAAATACAAAAATAAGGCCTGGTGTGGTGGCTCACGCCCATAATCCCAGCACTTTGGGAGGCCAAGGCAGGCAGATCACTTGAAGTCAGCGAGTTCGAGACCAGCCTGGCCAACATGGTGAAACTCCGTCTCTACTAAAAGTATAAAAATTAGCTGGGCATGTTGGTGGACGCCTGTAATCCCAACTACTCAGGAGGCTGAGGCAGGAGAATCGCTTGAACCTAGGAGGCAGCGTTTGCAGTGAGCTAAGATTGTGCCACTGTACTCCAGCCTGGGTGACAAGAGCAAGACTCCATCTAAAAATAAAATAAATAAATACAGAAATTAGCAGGATGTGGTGGCGTGTCCCTGTAGTCTCAGCTACTTGAGAGACTGAGGCAGCAGAATCACTTGAACCCAGGAGGTGGAGGTTGCAGTTATCTGAGATCGGGCCCCTGCATTCGAGCCTGGACAACAGAGGGAGACTTCATCTAAGAAAGAAAGAAAGAGAGAAAGAGAGAAAGAGAGAAAGAGAGAGAGAGAGAGAGAGAGAGAGAGAGGAAGGAAGGAAGGAAGGAAGGAAGGAAGGAAGGAAGGAAGGAAGG
>NC_045441.1:93102601-93151124 GCF_002776525.5 Piliocolobus tephrosceles
AGGAAGGAAGGAAGGAAGGAAGGAAGGAAGGAAGGAAGGAAGGAAGGAAGGAAGGAAAAGAAAAAAACGTAAATTAAATAATGTATCTAAATTGTCTAGCAAAATGAGTAGAACAAACCATGAACATTTTTATTAGTAGATTGATGTGAAGAATTTCAAAAATAAAAGTAAGGCTAACAGTTCTCTTAACATGGGCTTTTATAAACAAACAAATAGAATTGGCTCTCCTTGTTATCTTTATCCTGGTTTTTATAATCTCTTGTATCTTATTTGAGTTTTAAGTTAGCCTAAATGATACCCTTTAAGGCAACATTGCCAGAATTCAATCAACTGTATCATGTATAGTTGGAAATTAATCATTCAATTTAATTCAGTTCTTCTTTCTCTCAGAGAGGCAGGGAGAGAGGGGAGCAGGAAGGGAGGAAGGGAGAAGAGAGAGACTGAGACAGTAAGAAAAAGGAAGAGTTCTGTTTATCAAGCACTCTGCTAGATCCTGGACGTACAGCTGTGAACAAGGAGACAACCTGCAGATATGGGCCCAGTCCTAGCTTTGTTAAAACCAATTTCAGAAATCTAATTATAACTGGAGTTGATGTTTCAGGAATGAAAATTTGCCTAGTTTTTGTGTTTTTTTTGCATTGCCACATCAAACTTACAAAGGCTTACAAGAAATAATAATTTCAGTAGTAGTATTCCTGGGTCCTGATAAGCCCCAAATATATTCTGTGAACCACATAGTTTTACTTAAAACGATCTTTAAAGTAGGGAGAGGGAAAAGGAGGAAGTCTATAATTGAATTTTGTCTCACACGTTTAAAATGTATTATTTAGAAAATATTCCGTGTAATAAAAAATGCTGACTTCACCAAAACTCTCCCAAGATATTTAGAAAATGTTCCTTTACAAAGGACTAGATAGTGTTGCATACAAGCTAAAGGGAAGAAGGTGGAGGGGGAGGAGGGTGCCTGTACAGAGCAACTGCATCTTTATTGTGACTTCACCATCAGCTGCCATTCCACCTTCTGATATGAATTAACTAAGATTTTTATCCAGATTCGAGGAGATCCCAACACTTAGGTTTTGACAGTGCTCTTCATGACATTCATCTATCTTTCAAGAACTATGTTGTGTGCACACTTTGTGCCAAGCACTTCTCTAGAGCACAGTAGTTAATAAGTGAGACAAACATTTAGGAACTTTATATTTTGAGAGAGAGAGGGGAATTATAGACAATAAACAAGATGAATAAGTAAATTCTATGTTATTAGTTATGAATTAAATGCCAAAAAAATGAGAGAGAGAGAAGTCAGAGTGTGTTGGTGAGGCTATGTTGCAGTAGTACATGGAATAGACAAGTACTATGTTGCAGTAGTACATGGAATAGACAAGACTGATTGAAGGGGTGACATTTGAGTAAAGATGGAAAATCAGTAAGTGGGCAAGTAATAGAGATTTCCAGGGGAAGCATTTCAGATAGAACAGCACTAGCAAAGATCATGATTGGGGAATTCTAGAATTAGCATGGAGGCCAGTGTGGTTGGTGCCTACTGAGATGAAGAATTGGAAGGAAACAGATCAAGAAGTAATAGTGGGTGGGGAGATCATCTAGGACTTGACATGACCTGTCTTGTCTTAACTTGTGTCCTGACATGACATGACTAGAATTGTCTCATCTTGGATTGATTGACATGCTTCGACTTGACTTATCATAGCTTGACTTGAATTTACTTGATATAAGTTTCCACTGAAGGGCTTTATAAAGGTTTGGCTTTTACTCTGAGTGAGATGGGAATCTTAGGGTTTTGAACAGAAGAGTGACATGACCTTAATGTGAATTAAATAGTTGCCTCATGAGAAAAATATGAGAGGTTTAGACTGGAATGTTAGCAATAGAGGCAGTAAGAGGTGATATTCTGGATATACAAATTTTAAAAATAGGGACAAAGGGTTTGCTAATGGACCAGATATGGGACACAACAAAAAGAGAGAAGGCAAGAATGACTTCAAGATTTTTTGTCTGAGCAGCTTGTAGTATAGAGTTGTCTTTTACTGAGATGGGAAAGGGTGTGTAAGTGTACATTAGTAGAGAGGAGTGTAAATGGTTACAAGATTGTTTTTGATGATGTTAAATTTGAGGTGTTTATTGAACATTCAACAACTGTGAGAATCTGAATCTGACATTAATGGGAAATGGTCTGGCTGGAGGTTTACATCTGGGAATCACCTGCTTGTAGATAGTATGCAAAGTTATGAGAACTGATGATCATCTGCTTGTAGATGGTATGTAAAGTTATGAGAACTGATGTAACATCAAATAAAGCAGTGAAGGGAGATAGGGGCAGGTGGTAGTGGGAGGAGAAGGAAAGGGATGGGAAGATAAGATAAGAAGCAAAGGAACCTACAAAAGAATCCTATTCTGATGTTCTAGAAGTCAAGTGTTAGGGGATATTGAATCTGGAGCAGGCTTGTCCAACCCATGGCCCACAGGCCGCATGCAGCCCAGGATGACTTTGAATGCAGCACAACACAAATTCATAAATTTTCTTAAAACGCTATGAGAATTTTTTGGTGATTTATTTTTAGCTCATCAGCTATTATTAGTGTTAGTGTATTTTATGTGTGGCCCAAGACAATTCTTCTTCCAAAGTGGCCCAGGGAAGCCAAAAGATTAAACATCCCTGATCCAGAGGCATGACCTAATTCAAATGCCACTATTAGACCATGTGAGATGGGAACTGAGACTTGATCATAGTTTTAGCAACATAGGGGTCATTGGTGATCTTTTATGAGCAGTTTTGATGGAAAAGGGAAAATTCTGATTGAAGAGACACCAGGAAAATATGGAAGTAGGAAAATTGAAAATTTGTTGGGGGGTGGTTTTATTGTAACGAGATAAATAAAACTAGGACCAGTCAGGGGCATGAAATGGAGAGGGGTGTGTGTGTGTGTGCATGTGTGTGTGTGTTTTAAAGTGAGAGAAATATGGGAATACTTCTTAATGTGATAATGATCAGAGAACAAAGAGGTAAATGTCGTACAGAAGTAGAAAAGCAAGAATTTCTGGAACCTCAAGTAGATAAGAGAATGGGTTCTGCTGGTCAGTTGAAGTGATTGGTCTCAACTAGGGTCACAATTTGCTCATAGTTAAAAATTTTACTTGATATAGGGTCACAGGTAGAAATGAATAGATAAATGTTCTGTGGAATATTTGGGAATTCTTTTCTGGTTACTTCCCTTATTCCAGTGAAATAGGAAACAAGATCACCAGCTTTATTTGCTAATGACTTCCTTCCCATCTGTTCTCTGCTTCACTAACTCCTTCTTTAATACTTACCCAATAATTTAGTTTATTACCTTTCTTAGGCTGAAAGCTTGGTCCCCAAATTAAATACGTCAGAATTTCCGAGAGTATTTGTTAAAATGCAGATCTCTGGATCCCAGGCATATCGAATTATTTCCAAGTAGGAGAGTTCAGGAATTTCAATGTTTAGCAAGCTTTCCTGGTGATTCTGATGCACACTAAATTTTGAACACCACTTCCCTTTCCCTCTTTTGGTTGCTTCAATAATAAATGCCTTATGTTCTTTCATCCCTCCATGGATTGCTGTATCTTTAGAATACTTTCATCTGTACTTAGCAGATAATTTTTTACACAAAAATGCATTTGAATACTTAAAACTGATGGAGATATTTTTTCTCTCTCTCTCTCTTTTTTTTTAAATGGAGTCTCTTTCTGTCTCTCAGGCTGAAGTGCAGTGGCACGATCTCGTCTTGCTGCAACCTCCGCCTCTTGGGTTCAAGCGATTTTTCTGCCTCAGCCTCTGAGTAGTGGGAATATAGGTGTGCACTACCATGCTCAGCTAACTTTTTTTTTCTTTCTTTCCCTTCTTTCTTTTTCTTTTTTTTTTTTTTTCCGGAAAAACAGGTTTTCACTATGTTGGCCAGGCTGGTCTTGAACTCCTGACCTCAGATGATCCACCTGCCTTGGTCACACAAAGTGCTGGGATTACAGGCATGAGTCACTGTACCTGACCTGATGGAGATACTTTTCTAATCATAGTCGTTCCTGATTGCATTGGAGAGGGACTAAAGTAACATTATCTTCACAGTGATGAACACAAGTATACATAAGGGATTTTTTTCTAGATATTAGATAAACATCGTAAACAATGAAAGATCTGATAAGTTGAATTTTATGTCATATTTTAGTCATGCCATCACAGAGAGCTGAATGCTTATAGACAGATTATATACTGTGTCTAGTGAAACTAATTTTTTACTATAGTGTTCAGCGTTCTTCTGAACACTGTTCTCCTTCAGTGTTCTCACTGAAGTTTTCCAATAAAAGAAGTGTATGTCTCATGCTAGTATGTATGCTGAGTCTTTAAGAAATATTCAATAGCAGAAAATTGAATGGAATAGCTCTACATATTTTAATGTAAAAGCACACCTCTAAATCATATATATATACACACACATACATACACAATGTCACCATAGGAAATTTAAGGAAAATGTAGCCAAAAGAGAAACAAAAACAAAATCTCTAAACTAGTTTCTTCATCCAACACAAATCTTCAAAGACTTGTCTATATGTATTGCCTTTTATTCTTCTTCCATCCAACATGTTATAATCTCTGGGATAATCAGAGTTTGTATCACACATATTGAGACTGTTAGGTAAAAGAGAAATGCATTAGAATTGAATTAAGCTAGACAGCATAAAAAATCTACAAAACAAAAGTGATTATCACAAGAAACTTGTACTGCAAATATTATATATATCGGAGATATAACCTTCAGTATATTTAAAGGTAGACGAATGTAGAAGAGAGAACAAAGAGAATAGGTGGGAATGAAATAATTCTAACTGAGGCTTTGTTTTTCTTTGTCAGTGAAAAATTTTGTTTTTTAATCAGGGTAAAGGTTTTTTAAAAATGTTCAACTTTGAATTAATTTTGAAGTTATTAGTATTCTAAGCAATTCTCGTAAATATTCTAAAACATTTTATTCTCACTGCTGTTTCTACTCTTTTCTGATTTAATTTAACACTTATTTTCTTAAGAAAAGAAATGATTATTACTTTACAGCTGGCTTGCCTAGACTCGGAGAGTAATTCTTAACATACTTAGTAAATGCCGAACAGAAATGAGATCAGGTAGAAATAATTCAAATTGTCCTTATTTACTTAATAATTAATTTAAGGCATGTTCTTCTTTGTATTTTGATTCCAGAAATATGTTTCCAAATTACTTTAAGCAATTAGAGGTTTAGTGTTCAGCTGTCTCAACAGATATGTCCCTGTTCTTTTATTTGTTTGTGGACATGAAAACCTTTCTGCCAGTTGAAGAGGGAGTTGAAATTACAGCACCAGCAGGCAATTTCTTGGACAAATTAGTATTTGGGCCACTAATGTGGAGGAAGGGAAGAATGTTTATTGCACTATTGAACTCACTCATGCTTCCATAGCCAAAGATTGCACCAGAGGCCACTGTCCTGGGAAACACTCCAAGAGAAGCTATACACCTTCTGTTTTGAGTGACTTGTCTCTGTACTGAGAACATATGTTGGTGTTCAGAGAGAAAGAGCAGAATCTATTTCATAAGAGCAGCGGGAAAATTGAGCTACATGTGTTGGCAATGTCAATATTTCCATGACAATGTCTCTATGAAATCTAGCAGTTTGTCTATTTCCTATTAAAATCATTTCAATATGATTTTATAATGCTAAACACTATTTTTTCATACACACAGCATTCAATAAATATAGTAATATAATTTTATTTCACATGCCATCCTGAAGTGGATCCATTTTGTTTTATCTGACTCATAACCAGTTTCCAATCCCAGTTCCCCAAAGATAATGAGCGTAGCTTGAACATCTATTTAGCCATATTTTTCTGTAGGAATGTGAGACCAAACTCAGAAATTTCTATGGTGGTTAAAGAGGGAAAGACTGAACTAGCCTTACAGCCATATTTCCTTTCATATTTCAGAGTAAGGCAGTTTCTAGTCTTCAATTTAAAATAAGAATATTCAGAAGTTGTTTCAATAAAGTGTTTACCCAGGTATTGATTGTACTGATAGTTTGACACTAAGAATCACAACAGGAGGAGACTTTGGCTTTCAAATCTCCTATAATGTAATGTTCCACTCCAGGCCACATTCTTTTAACCAAAAAGCTATATCTAGGTTAAGAATCCAGGATTCCAATATTTATCTTAAACCCTCATCCAAAGTTCCTGATTATATCACATCTCCGTTATTTCTTCTTCCTGACAATAAAGGTAAAGAAATCCAATTACATCTACTTTATCTTAGATAAGAATGACAATAGAGGGAAACCATTCTCCCGTGGATGATGCGGGTAGGGATGGAGGAAAAGCAGACCTTCCAGACAGCAATTTTCTCACAGCCTGACACAATTTACATTTCAGGGAAAGCCTCTGGTGAAGCCTCTCACTGAATCTATATCCTAATTCTTTACGTAGACTCCTAAGTATCACTAACTCTGGAAATAACTACTAGGTCTGGTTAGCAATTAAGAAGTTCAATTATTCTGTGACTTTTCTTAGAATATAGCTTAAAACTGTGTCCATCTGGGCCCACTAGGTGTAACTATGATTTTACACTGCTGTTTTGAGAACAGTGGCTGATAAAGCATTCATTCAAAATCACCTGGAGTAAGGCACTGCATGGTACCACACTTCTCACTAACTCCTCAGTAACTGTCCATTTTGTTCTGAGGCAGATTGTAAGTTCCCTAGCACTCCTGCTGCTCGGTATGAATCATTATATTTTTGTGAGGTACCCTCAGAAGAAGTTTTCACGATAAATTCATCCTGGCAGCCTCAAAATTCAAGCATAGAGCAGTAAAAATACAAAAAAAATAAATAAAAAAATAAAAATAAAAATAAAAAAAGCCGGGTGTGGTTTTGGTCGCCTGTAACCGCAGCTACTCAGGAGGCTGAGGCAGGGGAATTGCTTGAACCAGGGAGGTGGAGGTTGCAGTGAGCCAAGATCACTGCACTACAGCCTGGGTGAGAGCTAGACTCCATTTCAAAAAAAAAAAAAAAAAAAAAATTCTTCAGAAATCAAAGGAAAGCATTCAAAGATTTACGTGTAGATTCAATTCTGACAACAGCTTCAAATACTTCATAGAATCTCAGAGTAGGTATACACAGTAAATGCTTACAGTGCCCCTGAAGTGTCATGGTTTGTTGTTTACATTTAGACTGACTGTTGAAAGTTTGAAATTCAGACCACTTCATAAGATTTATGCAAAAATGCAAGAAAAAAAATCTGCATCATGACAAGGTAAAGTTCAACAGAGACAAATTCAGGTTGACATATTGAAGGTCAAATGCTCATCTATGCAAATATTACAGAAAGAATTTGAAAGTAAAAACGTAGATCTATGGTTTCATGTCAAATCAAAAAAGCAGCCAGGTGCAGTGGTTCATACCACTCATCCCAATATTTTGGAAGGATGATGTGGGAGAATCACTTATGCTCGAGTTTGAGACAAGCCTGGACAACATAAGAAGACCCCCATCTCTACAAAAAAGAGCAAGAAAAAAAAATGTATATATATATGTTTTAGCCAGATGTGGTAGCACCTGCCTATAGTCCCAGCTACTTCAGAGGCTGAAGTAGAAGGATCACTTGAGCCCAGAAAGTAAAGACTGCAGTGAGCCATGACTGTGCCACTATACTCCAGCCTGGGCAACAGGAAGACATCCCCACCTAACTTGTCTCAAAAAAAAAAAAGATACTACAGGAATATGAGGAATATGTAGTTCAATTTCTAAAGTCTTTCCTATGCCTCACCAAAGGTGTTTTAGATCTTATATATTTACTTGTTACTTACGTACTTACAAAGGGTCTCACTCTGACACCCAGGTGGGAGTGGCATGATCATTCTCACTGCAGTTTCAAACTCCTGGGCTCGCGGGATCCTCCTGTGTTAGCCTCCTGAGAAGCTGGGACTATAGGCATGTGCCACCATGCCTGGAGAATTTACTTTTATTTTATTCTTATTTTTTGTAGAGACAGAGTCTCACTGTTTTGTCTAGGCAGGTCTCAAATTCCTGGTCAAGCAATCCTCTGCCTTGTCCTCCCAAAGTGCTGGGAGAGCAGGTGTGAGCCACTGTGACCAGCCTAGATCCCTTTTAAAATAAGTATCTTATTTTAGAGTAAACACCAAGATAAGGAAAATGCTTAAAATTCCAAATGAGATAAGGAAGAGTTACATGGTCAAATTAGTTCTAACATAATGTAGTAATCAACATCAAAGAGATAAGAATAAATAAATATTGTGAAAGAATGAGGTATTAATACATCAATGTTTGCCCATTTGGATCTTCATTAGTCAAATACTACTTCAAGCGTTATACCATTATTATTTACCTCATTTAATGTGGTTAGAAACTCAACAGAATCCAGAGAAGAATCAGTTTTTAAATCAAAGCTTCCAATGAAGAAAACAGACAAGATCTGTTGAAGTGACTGAGCTCATACTCTGAAAGCTAAATACATATATGTGTATGCTTTACTATTAATATAAAAATTTAAATATATTTTTTTGAAAAATCTGCTCTACTAGGCTGACACCAGTCCCCCAAATTATTTAAGAACTGACAGCTCTAAACCAAAGGGCCAAGAAAATGATAATGTAAGATAATGTTGTCCCTATCATTTAACAGTCCATCTCTGCATTTTTTCTGTTGACATTTCTTCATTTGTATTTTCCCGTGCTGATTTCCATCATCACTCCATAGTGATGGGAGAGTTGTTTGTAAGTACTCTGTGGAGTTACAGATCACTTCCTGCTTAGAATCTGATCATGCACTAGACTTCCATTACCCAGACACACAAGCACTGTGACCTTTCCTGGTTGACACCATTAAACATTCCCTAACCACATGGTTCGGGTGTACAGAAGGAGTGCAGACTATTTAATGCATTCCTTTTCAATATCATGTGGACTCTAGGATTTGGAAATTAAGGGCTCACATTGGCTCTTCAATTTTGCCCCACTAAGAGATGGCCATAGCACTTGAGAAGCTGAGAGGGAATTAGACCTGGTGCTTCACCACAACATCTTCCTTGTTTGATATTCAGTGCTCAGCAGCAGTGTCTGGGCAGCATAAATCTAGGGAATTTTTTTAGCCTTAGAAAACCAGAAAGGAAGAGCTGGGCTCAGACTAAATCATGGAAGTTTTCAGCTTATCTACACAATCACTCTTCATGGTTTATCACACTAGAACGAAATATAAAGAGTAAAATGCTGTGTATATCTGTAGCTTTCCCAAGAATATAACCAAATTATCTTTTCTGGGAGTTTTAGGACAGCAGATTTCAACCTTCCCTCTCCCATCATCAGAGTATCTAAGGAAGAAAAAACTGTAATATAAGTAGCAATGTTCATAAACCCCATGATTATTAATATAATACAAATACTCTATCCTACCTCTCCAGCTACTACTTTGTATATGATCTGATGATTTGGTTATTGAATACCTTGAATAATTTAACATAACTCCCCATAGGTAACTGCTTTCACCTCTAGAAATCTACACACACGCACACACACACACACACATCCCAGTTTAAAATTGGCACTTTAGAAACTCGCCTGCCAGTTAATTATTGCTGAAGGTCTTATTACACTATAATTTTATCACAGTTATCCTTCAGTGATAACTGGTGGTGTCAATAAAAGGGCACGAATGGAGATTCTGTCCCTCTCTCAGCCTCCTCATCTGCCAAGAAGGCCAATCTTCACGACCAATTTTGTTGACTATCATATATACAAGATATATGAGAAACACAAAAATACATATATGCACATACATATGTGTGTGTATTTGTTCTCTAAGATGGAAGGAGATATGATCTAGCAACACATTAACCACGTGTTTAAGAATTATTTTAGATGAAATGCAAGACAAGCTAACCTTAATGTCATTCCTAATTATATTAACCTATGAACAACATAAGGTCTTGTCCCTGGGCTATCAATTCATGATGTGACATATTAACCAGTGGTAGTTACTCAGAGTAAATATTTTACAGAAAGATTAAGTGATATGGTAAACATTGTCAGAGTTCAATAATGGATTTTCATTCACTAGATCATCTGATGACAAAATCAACAAACCAATTCAAACAAACCAACTTTAAATTCTGAGCATCACTGCTAATTTGAACTTTAAGATACATCTTCCTGTTTACTAAAATTCACTATCAGAAGTATGTTTTCTAGATTTATGCTTTAAAGTAAGCCTAGATTAATGAAAACACTTTGGCACAGATGATTGTTTTCTATGAAGCCTATAATAAACTAATTGATATATAACTGGCATCATTATTTTAATCTGTTAGATTAATATCCCAAAGTACTAAAGTGTTTAAAAATAATTATTTAACATTATTGAATGTATGCTTTCTACAGGAAGGGTATTTTGTAAAGTTTGTTTTTATTTCAATGGCTTTTGGGGTACAAATGGTTTTTGGTTAAATGGATGAATTGTATAGGGAAGTTTGAGATTTTAGTTCACGGGTCACCTGAATAGTGTACATTGTACCCCAAATGTAGTTTTTTGTCCCTCATACCCCTTCCACCCTCTGCCTTCTGAGTCTCCAAAGCAGGAAAGGTATTTAGATGAAATTTTAAATGGTGTTTAATTATAAATGGCAATCATAAATTATTTATCTATGGGACTCTATCAAACTTTGCTAAGTTTGTGATTTAATGGACTCTGAAGGAATATTAGAAATATTTTTATACAGCTTATTAATGTTTAAACAGTATGACTCATGTGTAATTAAAATGATATTGGTTAGTGACTGCCATTACATCCTCTAATATATTTATCAAGTGTGTACTATAGCAAAGATAAAGCTATTTTGTCAGGGAAATTAAAATATCATGCTTCAGTTGCAATGTGGTGTTTGATGTTGGGGCACTCAAACGTAGTATAGCCATGTTTTTATCATAAGCTCATGCTGCTTCCATTGTCAAGCACCATTCTGAAAGTCTCTAATCCTCTAATCGGGCCTGCTACTAATGGTCAAAATTCTCTTTCCAAAACACCTAACTGATTTTGTTGACCCAAGACTACTAATTCGTAATGGCTTCCCAATGCTTACTACATGAATTTTACGTCTTTTTGCATCTCCTATGAAAAGCTCAACTGAGAAAAGCAGTATTTAGAAAATATTGTTGAAGGCACATATTATCCATCAACTTTAAATATATACACACAACCTACCCCTGGCTCCAATCAGATCCCTAGACGGCTGCCTGAATCCATCAATTTATCGCCTACTGAAATCTTCAGGGATTTCACTGTTAAGCCCTTAGCTTGTGCAGAAGGGAATAATGGAAAAAAGATATCATGCCTGCTGCTATGTTAGCTATGAAATGCTGCTGGACATGTTATTCATTATTTCCCCTATATAAAATGTAATATGAACATTGTCCTTAGCACAGAGAATGTTTTATTGACCCTAAGAAAATGACATTCTAAAAAACTGAATGTCTTCCAGCTTTCTTACCTGTTTCTCTTTGTATCCTAGCTCCAGAAGGATTAAAATTAATCGGTTATTACTGGTTCTTATGGTTACTATATTTTACTGACTGTATTAGGCCATTCTTGAACTGCCATAAACAAATACCTGAGCCTGGGTAATCTATTTTTTAAAAGGAGTATTAATTGGCTCATGGTTCTGCAGGCTGCCAATCATTGCAGAAGGCAAAAAAGGAACAGGCACATCCCATGGTGAAAGCAGGAGCAAGAGAGAGAAAGATGGGGAGAGGTGCCACACACTTTTAAATGACCAGATCTTGCAAGAATTCACTCACTATCATGAAGACAGCACCAAGCCATGAAGAATTCATTCCCCTTATCCAAACACCTGCCACCAGGCCCTACTCCAGCATCGGGGATTACAATTCAACATGAGATTTGAACAGGGCCAAATATCCAAACTATATTGTCCCTGACCTTTTCGAAATCTTATGTCCTTTTCACATTGCAAAATACAATCATTCCCTCCCAATAGCTCCTCAGTCTTAGCTTATTCTAGCATTAACCAAAAAGTGCAAAGTCCAAAGTCTCATCTGAGGCAAAGCAAGTCTTTCTACGTATAAGCCTGTAAAATCAGAAACAAGTTAAAATATACAATGGGAGTACAGCTATTGGGTAAACATTTTTGTTCCAAAAGGTAGAAATTGGCCAAAAGAAAAGGACTGTGGGCCTCACACAAATTCAAAACTCATGGAGCAGTAATTAAATTTGCAAACTCCAAAATAATTTCCTTTGACTCCATGTCCCACATCCAGGACACATTGGTGCGAAGAATGAGCTTTTGTGACTTTATAGGGTGCAGTCCCATGGCTGCTCTCTTAGGCTGGATTTGAGTGTCTATGACTTTTCCAGGTGCAGAGTACAGGCTGCTAGTGGATCTACCATTCTCAGGTCTGGAAGATAGTGGCCCCCTTTTTCCAGCTCCACTAGGCAGTGCCTCAATAGGAACTCTGTGTGGGGGCTCCAAATCCACATTTATCTTCTGCCTTGCCATAGCAGAGGTTCTTTGTAGGGGCTTCACCCTTGCAGTTGGCTTCTGTTGAGCAACCACACTTTTCCATACATCCTCTGAATTCTAGATGGAGGCTCCTAAGCCTCAAGTCTTACACTCTGTGCACTCACAGGCTTAACACCAAATGGAAGCCACCAAGCTTATGGTTTGCACCCTCTGGAGCTACAGCCTGAGCTGTACCTGGAACCCCTTGAGCTGAGGCTGGAGCCAGAACAGCCAGGATGTGGGACCAGTATCTCCAGGCTGCCCAGGACAGCAGGGTCCTGGCCCTGGCCCATGAAACATTCTTTCCTCCTGGCCTCAAGGTCTGTGATGTGATGGGCTGCCACAGAGAACTCTGAAATGCCTTCAGGGCCTTTTTCCCATTGTCTTGGCTATCAACACTTGGCTCGTTTTTAGTTATGCACATCTCTCTAGCAAATGATTGCTCCACAGTCTGCTTGAATTCTTCTCCTGAAAAGGCCTTTTCTTTTTCTTATACATGACCAGACTGCAAATTTTCCCAGTTTTTATGCTCTGCTACCCTTTTAAATATAAATTTCAAATTTAAGTCATTTATTTGCTCCCACATCTGAGCATAGGCTTTTAGGAGCAGCAGCCAGGTCACAACTTGAAAACTTTGCTGCTTAAAAATTTCTTCTACCAGATACCCTAAATCATCACTTTCAAGTTCAATACTTTCATATATCACTAAGGCATGAACAAAATGCTGCCAAGCTCTTTGCTAAGGTATCACATGTGTGACCTGTGCTCCAGTTTCCAGTAAGTTTTCTCATTTCAATCTGAGACCTCAGCAGTCTAGACATCACTGTCCATACCACTATCAGCATTTTGGTCACAACCACTTTACCAGTTTCCAAGAAGTATCAGATTTTCTCTCATCAGCTTGTCTTCTTCTGAGCCCTCCAAACTCTTCTAACCTCTGCCCATTACAACAGTTCCAAAGTCACTTCCACATTTTCAGGTATCTTTATAGTAATGCCTTCCTTCTCAGGACTGATTTTATGTATCAGGTTGTTCTTACACTGCTCTAAAAATACCTGACACTGGGTAATTTATTTAAAAAGAGGTTTAATTAGCTCATGGTTCTGCAGGCTATATAGGAAGCATAGTGACAGCTGCCTTTAGGGGGTCTCAGGAAGCTTCCAGTCATTGTGGAAGGCAGGGGGAACAGGTACTTCACATAGTGAAAGCAGAAACAAGAGAGAAAGAGTGAGGGGAGTAGATGTCACATACTTTTAAATGACCAGATTTTGTGAGAGGTCACTCTATAACAAGTACAGCACCAAGTCATGAGGATCTGCTCCCATGATCCAAATACCTCCCACTGGGCCCCTTTTCTAGCATTGGGGATTACAATTAAATATGAGATTTGGGTGGGAACAAATATCCAAATGATATCACTGATCAATTATCATTTTTTGTGGGGTTTTTCTGCCAACCTATTTGAACCTATTTTGCCAACCAATTTGAAATATATAACTTTATATAAACTCTTTCAAGAAAGGAATGGCTTGGACAATACAATAAAGATATCTTTTTTTTTTTTTTTTTTTTTTTGAGATGGAGTCTTGCTCTCTCGCCAGGCTGGAGTGCAGTGTTGCAATCTTGGCACACTGCAACCTCTGCCTCCCAGGTTCAAGTGATTCTCCTGCCTCAGCCTCCTGAAAGGTATCTTTTTACATGGCTTGTGCCTCTTCAAAATATATTCCCAACTTACATTTCCAGACTATCTCCTGACCGTAAGCAACTCAGAACTCAAGATTTTCACAGCACTCTATGTTACCCCATGCCTATCCATTTCCAGTTACAATATCTTCTTTTACCTAAATGTCATTTATTCTCATTCCCATTTCTCTGCTTGGAAAATTTCTATTTACTCTTAAAAACCCACATCAAATATTCTAATATAAGGTCTTCCACCATTATCCTAAAGAATTACTTCCACCCCCTACCGTGCTCACAATTCTGAGCATGCATCTATTACAAAACCCATCACATTGCCTTATTAGTTATAGCAGAGAAATGACTTTTCTATGCTTCAATTTTTTTAAATTAAAATGTTATGTGGCATGAGCATCAAAACTTCCTAGTTTGCTAGGGCTGCCATGACAAAATACCATGGGGTGGCTTATACAACAGAAATTTATGTTTTCACAATTTTGGAGATTAGAAGTCTGAGATTAAGGTGTTAATAGGGTTGGTTTCTTCTGAAGCTTCTCTTCTTGATGTGTAGATATCTGTCTTCTCCCTCTGTCTTCACACAGTTTTCCCTCTGCATGTATGTGTTTTCAAATTTTCTCTTCTTATGTGTACACTAGTCCTGTAGAATTAGCTCATTCTAAATTCACTATTTATCTCTAACTTGATTACCTTTTTAAAGACCCTGTTCCAAATACAGTTACATTATAAGATAGTGGGGGTTAGGACTTCAACATACGGATTTTTGGGGGACACAGTTTAGCCCCAAGTAGAGACCATGCTTAAATTACCTAGTCCTAACTCTTAACTCAGTTTCTACCATATAATAGGAACAATAAATATTTCTTAATAAACGCTATATTAATGAAAAAATTTTTACTATGATATGGTATTTTAAAATGTTTTTCTTATAACAGATTATAAGAACACTGGCAGGTTTTTTTGTGTTACAAAACAGTCATAATATTGTTTTTCACTAGCTTGTTCCTAAAAGAATTTAGCTCCCCAAGTTAGGAACTCTCATAGCAATTTTGTTATGCTGCCACCAAGTGACACTTGATGGAACTGTTTCTATTTGTTCTGCAGAATCTAAGTTTTTGCTGAAATTAAAGACGGTGAATCTTTCTTAAAAACTCTCAAAGACCCAATTATTACATTTTTGCATTTTAAAAATAAATTACCCTCATTAAAACAAAAATGTAAGCAAATCTTGAAGAAAAAAATCGACAGGTAATTATATACAGCAAATATTTTTAAACTAATAAGACAGTACTCACGGTTCTCTGATAAAATGCTGATGTGCTAGATATAAAAAACAAACCATAACTTATATTCAACTTTAATTTTGACCACAAACATATAAATCCATTCAGGAAGATACACAGGTTTTAGTCCTTACTGATCTTACAAAGAGACAAAAAGTATCAGCAGCTTTTTTAATGGAGAGAAATGGTTGTTTTCCCTTAAATTTTGACCTGGAATGTAGCAGGGAATATCTGTTGCAAATATTAATTTGCTCATTTCACCTGAGGAAAGTTAAGTGAAAGCCGTGCTGAGATAGTGCTTCAAAACTGTCCTTTGCACTCATTTGCCCGGCTATTCATTTTGCCTCAGGCAGTACATATTGCTGCTCAAAGAGGTCTTCCCTGACCACCTATCTAAAAATGCCCCACTAAACCCAGTTATTCTCTAGCAATAATATCACAAAACTTATTTCTCTGGATTTATATTATTCAGTTAATTTTTACTTATTAACAAATGGGCTTCCCTTATTAGAAGATAAGCTCTGTAGACCTTTTGATTCATGATTCTGTTTCCATCAACTAGCAGAGTACTGGGTAGATGGCAGGTTATTAATAAATATTAATAAAATGAATGAATAGTATCTGACTAATTAGAATAAATTAAAATTTAACTGAGGCTGTTAGTCAACTGCCTTCTCGATGATAGTTCTCACATGGGAAGAGCCTGTAAATGATTGTGTGAATTCTTCCAGCCCTTTACTAGGAAGGAAATGCAAGGAGAAGGCACTGAACGCAATGCTTAATCTATTTTATTTCATGTAAAACATGCCATCCCCATCTATCTTGCTCATATTCGTCCTGGCACCTCTAGTATTTTAATATCATATTTTATCATTTTGAAAAATTATATCCTTTACATTTTTACACTTCTAAAATTGGGATGCATCTTTCAATTAATCGGAAATTGCAAACACTGTGGGCCAGGTGGTGGCTGTGATGTATGAATTTGTCATTGCCTGCACATGTGCAAACTTGATTGCTATTCCTGCTGGCATGACTGAATGACTCCGTTCTCTTGAGGTTTCAACTTAATGAAATACTTAAGGGTTATTTTTTGTTTTACTTTACTTATAACAGACACACAATAATGTACATATTTATGGGATATGGTGTGATATTTCAATACATGCATTACACTGTATAATGCCAAATCAGAGTAATTAGCACATCCATCACTTTAAATACATATTATTTCTTTGTGGTAATAACATTCAAAATCCTCTCTTCTAGCTATCTTGAAATATACAATAAATTATTATGAGTTATAATCATTCTATTGTGAAATAGAACACCAGAATGTCTTCTTTCATCCAACTGTAACTTTACACCCATTCCCCAACCTTTCTCATTCTCCCCTCTCCTCTATACTAACCAGCCTCTGACAACCACCATTCTACTCTCTGCTATGAATCAGCTTTTCAGGATTCCACATATGGGTAAGCTCATGTGGTATTTGTCTTTTTGTGCCTGGCTTATTTTACTTAACATAATGTCCTCCAAGTTCATCCATGTTGCCACAAATGACAGGATTTTGTTTTGTTTTATGGCTGAGTAGTGTTATATTGTGTATATATACCACACTTTCTTTATCCATGCATGTGTAGTTGGACACTTCAGTTGATTATGTCCCTTAGCTGTTATGAATAGTGCTACAGTAAATATGGGAGTTCAGAGATCTTTTCAACACAACTGATTTTGTTTATATACCCAGTAGCGGGATTGACAGATCATATGGTAGTTCTATCTTCAAATTATATGAAAAGGGGATATGATTTCTGATATTGTAGTCTGAAAACTTTCTATTACAACTTTAGATAAGATTAAAGGACCAGCAATAGTATCACAGAATGGGTGGAAATGACTTGGAAGAAAATCTACAGAGACAAGAGTGGAACACTGTTTTTAGAGATGCCACGATATCAATGCTCTTGTGGCACAAATAACAATATTGTACTGAAACATGGATTTCAACAATTCTGAGTTAATGCATAATTAGGAAAGTTGAATCCTGAATGTGAAGATTTTTAGGAATAGTTTCACTTTTCTTGTTTTCTATTTTCTTTTCTTTTTCTTTTTTTTTTTTTTTTTTTTTTTGAGACGGAGTCTAGCTCTGTCGCCCAGGCTGGAGTGCAGTGGCGTGATCTCGGCTCACTGCAAGCTCCGCCTCCCGGGTTTACGCCATTCTCCTGCCTCAGCCTCCCGAGTAGCTGGGACTACAGGCGCCCACCACCATGCTCGGCTTATTTTTTCTATTTTTAGTAGAGACGGGATTTCACCGTGTTAGTCAGGATGGTCTCGATTTCCTGACCTCGTGATCCGCCCTCTTCAGCCTCCCAAAGTGCTGGGATTACAGGCGTGAGCCACCGCGCCTGGCCTCTTGTTTTCTATTTTCGTTTTCACTAGAATGGTACATGACAAATCTATGTCTAAATAAGTCTAAAATAATATTTTGAATAAATATATAAGTAAAATTCAAAGTAATGAGACATAATTTGTCACAATTTAATTGGAAGTGTGTTTTCTTCTTGATTACGTTTAAAATTATGATATATCTAATAATTGAAGGCATCTTAGTATCAGTGAAATGTGGTATTGTCTACCAAGTACCAAGCACAATGCTAGTCACTGCGGATACAAGAGTGTGGGAAAAAAAAAAAAAAAAAAAAAAAAAAAAAAAAAAATTCCTGCCTTCATAAAACTAGCCTGGCTTCACTAGCTGCACTACTTTACCACCTCCCCTAGACCAGAGGTAAATGAAGTAGTGATGTAAGCCATTGTTTGAAAGTGTCTGGACAGGCATACTAAATAATTCCAGGAAGAATAGGAAGTGTATTAACCATTTTCCATTGACTCTACCTTGCCTGAAGGAGTTTTTAAAGAGGTAATTGAAAAGCAATTATGTATTTAGCAAATATAATGTGCTATGGATATTGTTAATGGCTATACCAAGAAAATCTCTAAGTTGTATTATTTATTATTTTTTCCATTGGATATACTGCAAGTGATAGCATTGATTATTTTATACTGAAATCACTTTTTGTCTTGATTTTGTACTTAAGTACCATAATGTTTTCTGTAATCTTTGTCTTTTCCTTCACCATCTGAACTCTGATCTTAAAATATATAACACTTCTTTTGGCATGAGGATATATGAAATTAGCTCTAAAATTTGTAACTAATGGATTTCCAATCAAGCTTGTCATTTACCTTTTGTGTTTTATAATGTTTTAAATTTTAAAATTTTCTGAAAAAGTTTGAATTGCTATTAGATTCTATGGCAAACTAAAATTCCATCAAGAAAAGATATATTTATTCTCCAGAGAAGTTTATTTATTTTAACCACTAAAAGAACTACCACAATATAATCTTATTGTACATAATGAAACAGCACAATTAAATTACATGCTGACTTGATCAGGTCAGGTTATTACCTAGTATGTTCAAAAAGAAAAAGAATAAACTCCTCAGCAAGATATCCTAGACTGTCTACCAAGTGACTTCACTGAGACAGTCAAGTAAAATGGGCTCCCCGGAGAATCTCTGACAGACAGTCCCGTGCACTGAAAGGATGGGGTGGGCCCATGGAAAATTTGTGCTGTTTGCAGTAGGGAGGAGCCTGGCCTGCCCTATTCCATAGTGGTAACATGAGATTCAGTTGGTGAGATGGGGGCCTGGGGAACTTCTGTAGCTTTGCTGAGTTTTGTTTTTTTTTTTTTCCTTTTCTGCCCAATAAATTCTATTTTTCACACCCTTATATGTGTCCGCAAGCCTGATCTTTTCTGGTCATGTGACAAGAACATGGTTTTTAGCTGAATTAAGGAGAAAGTCCTACATTACCATACACATTCTTCATTATTTTCTTTTTCTTTTCTTTCTTTTTTTTTTTTTTTTTTTTTTTTTTTTTGAGACAGAGTCTCACTCACTCTGTTGCCTGGGCTGGAGTGCAATGGTGCAATCTTGGCTCACTGCAACTTCTGCCTCCTGTGTTCAAGCAACTCTTTTGCCTCAGCCTCCTGAGTACCTGGGATTACAGGCTCATGTCACCACACCCGGCTAATTGTTATATTTTAAGTAGAGAAGGGCTTTTACCATGTTGGGCAGGCTGGTCTTGAACTGCTGGCTTCAAGTGATCCACCTGCCTTGGCCTCTGAAAGTTCTGGGATTACAGGCAAGAGCCACCATGCCCAACCTCTTTACAACTTTTGTATATGAAGTACTGTTTGAAGGCATTGGTTGTATGCACAGCAACCAGAACTGTGCCTATAGCATAAAAGGCCCTTGAGCAAATGTTCATTTAATCACTAGGAGCCCTGAGAGGACTCCCGGTGTAGGCTTTGGAGCCAGACTGCATGGATTTAAATAATAGCTCTGTCCCTTGACCAATGATTTTGGCTAAGTTACTTGACCTCCTAAACCACAGATTCTTCATCTGTCAAGTGGAGGTGAATGATTGTACATCCCTTATAATGTAATTGTAAATTAAACTAGAAAGTGCTTAGCTGCAAAGCCTAACACATAGGTGCCGGACAAATATTAACTACCATTGAAATACTTAACACTAGTATTCTTACTTGAAGAACTATGTAGAAAATAATTATTGAAATCCATGCAACAACATTTATCATACTTATTAAATGAAAACTATGTGTGAAGCATTGTTCAAGATGCTGGAGTCTATATTTTAGGTAAGAAGCTAGACAATAAAGAAATAAACAATAAATGAGATATTTTTATATACTTATAAGTACTTATAAGTACTCTTGAAAATTAAATAGGGTAATATGAAAGAGAGCAGCTAGGAAATGAAGGAAGGGAATAATGATTTTTCATTTTTTGTAACGCTAGATGATATGCTTAAGTAAGATCATAACTAAGATGTAAATGATAAAAAGGAGTCAGGCTTACAAAGATTTCAGGAAAGAAGATTACAGACAAGGAAACATAGAAAACAAAGGGTCTGATATAAGAACAAACATGTTCTATTCAGGACCAGAACAAAAAACAACTGAAACAGTAAAGAAGTGGAAGAGCTATAAGGTCAAAAAGGGATAGTACATAACAATGCACAGAAAACACTATAGGACAGAGTGAGTGAGGAGTTTGAAATGTATCCAGAGTTCAGTGGGAAATTAATCTAATTGTTTAAAGCAGTAATCTAGGTTGGAGGTGATGGCAAGCAACACCCAGCAGTGGCAGAAGAAAACAGAGGAAGCCGAAAACTTAATTAAGATGGGAATATTCCCTAAATTGATTCTCACACTCGGGGCAATCCCTATCAAAATGACAGCTGAGGAGCTGCCTTTTTTGTGTTTTTGTTTTTTCATTTAGTTTTTTTATTTTGGCAGAAATTGATAAAGAGCTCCAAAATTCATGTGGAGAAAGATAAAGGACCCAGAATAGACAAAACAATCCTGAAAAAGAACAAAGATAGAGGGAACCTCCCAATTTTAAAACTTTTTTTTTGGGGGGGGGGGCAGAGTCTCACTCTGTCACCCAAGCTGGAGTGTAGTGACGTGCTCTCAGCTCACTGCAACCTCTGTTTCTCGGGTTCAAGTGAGTCTGTTTGCCTTAGCCTTCTGAGTAGCTGGGATTACAGGCACACGCCATCACATCTGGCTAATTTTTTTTTTCTTTTTTTGGTAGAGATGGGGTTTCAACATGTAGGCTAGGCTGGTCTCGAACCCCTGACCTCAAGTGATCCGCCTGCCTCAGCCTCCCAAAGTGCTAGGAATACAGACATGAGCCACCATGCCAGCCCCAAATTTTAAAACTTATTACAAAGATACAGTAATCAAAACAATGTAGTACTGGCATAAATAAATAAATATTGTGTACAGATCAATGAAATGTAAGAATCAACAAATAAACACCTACACTTATGGCAAATCAGTTTTTGACAAAATCACCAAGACAATTTGTAGGTTTTTCAAAAAATGGTACTGAAATAACTGGATTTCCACACTTAAAAAAATGAAGCTGGACCCCTGCGTCACATCACGTATAAAAATTAACACATATAAAAAATAATCATAGAGCATAGGTAAGAGCTAAAACTATAAAAGTCTTGGAAGAAAACCTAGGAGTAAGTCTTTGGATTAGGCAAACAGTTTCTTAATCATGACATCAAAATCATAAATGAAAAAAAATCAGGTAAGTTGGCCTTCATCAAATAAAAAAAAATTGCTTTAAAGGGCACCATCAAGAAAATGAATGACAATTCACAGAATGGGTGAGAATATTTGCAGATTGTATATTTGATAAGGGACTTATATATAAACTATATAACAAACTCTTACACTTCAACAATAAAAAGACAAATGACTCAGTTTTAAAAATAGGTAAATGGGCCTGAATAGACATTTCTCCTAGGACAGCATATAGATGTCCAATAAGCGTGTGAAAAGGTGTTCAATATCATTAGTCATTATAGAAGCACAAACTTAGAATAAATGTGACATCACTTCATGCTCATTTGGATGTCTGTCACTTTTTAAAAATGGAAAATGAGTATTGGTAAGTATATGGAGAAAATGGAGCCCTGAGCCACTGCTGGTGGGATTGTAGATGGTAGAGCCATTTTGGAAAACGGTTTAGCATTTCCTCAAAATATTAAACAGAAAGTTGCCATAAGACCCAGTAACTCCACTCTTACATATATAACAAAAGAAATTGAAAGCATATGTTCACAAAGAAACTTGAATACAAATGTTTACAAAAGCATGATTCATAATAATCAAAAGTTGGAAACAACCCAAATGTCCGTCAATGGATGAATGGATAAATTGTGTGGTTTATACGTACAATGGAATATTATTCATCCATATAAAGGAATGAAGTACTGATATAGAGTACGATATACATGAATTTAAAAAGTTATGCTACATGAAAAAAAAAAGACACAAAAGACCACATATTGCTGATTCAATTTATATGAAATGTCCAGAACAGGAAAATCCACAGAAACAAAAAGTAGATTAGTATTTGCCAAGGACTGGGAAAGTGGAGTGCGGGGAATAATTGCTAATGGGTACAGATCTTCCTTCTAAGATGATGAAAATATTTTATAATGATTCATAGTGATAGTTCCACAATTCTGTGACTGACTAAAAGCCACTGAATTGTAAACTTCATTTTTTATGTTTTATCTATTTTTAAATCCCCATGATTAGTAATGCAAATGAGTTACACACTTTAAAACAACTATTTTATGGTATGTACTTATATCTCAATAAAACTATTATTTTAAAAAATAGAAAGGGAGCATATTAGAAAGATATTTTCCAGAAGATTCCTCTGGATTTGGTAGTTATTCATGATGACTTAATAGTGTTTGGATATAGGAGTTCAAAGTGTTTTATCCATCTATATGCTTGCAGCATCTAGAACCATATCATGGAAAAGTAATGAACATTAAATGTTTGAAGAACTCATACATGAATAGATACTGGAAAAATTGAAGGCCACATTTAGCTATGTAGATGATGACATCATTCATTAAGCCAGAAAAAAAAATGAGGGAAAGCAAATTTGGGGTGAACGTTGAAGAATGTTTAATTTTTGGCATAATGGACATATAGATGAATGTGTCTGTCGTAAGCACTGAGAAAACTGTAATTTGGAGCAAAAAAGAACAGAGGTGAATAATATCAGACTCATCTTTGTAATCTGACCATTCAAAAATAAAAATAAATTTAAAATTAAAAAGATTATGTACATAGTACATATATGTGTACATATATATCCACAATTGTATTAATCATATTAAGATAGCAAAAGTGATTGAAGCTTAGTTTAAAGGAAAGTGGTGAGTTTAGCTTTTGATATGTTACTTTTGAGGTGGTATGAGAATAGGAGTTCTGTGAGGACAGGAAATTTGTGTGTTTTGCTTATCATTGTAACCAATAATAATAATAACAATAGTATCCTTAGAAGTCACTAAACATATTTGTTGAATTAATAAAACCATTTTCAAGTATGCAATATGTAGTTAATATGTGATTTTTAAAACGGTAGAATTAATTTTAAAACAGTAAATTTAAAACGGTTGAATTGGAGGTTGAGCATACAGATTTTGCATTACCAACAAAAAAGATAGTAACAAAAATCTTAGAGAAGAATGGATCACTTTAAAAAATGGGAAGAGCTGGAATCCCACCCAATATTTAAGAAATGGTTAAATGAAGAGAAATTATAACCCAAATTTGGTTTTCAAAATTACTTTTTATGTCTTTTTTTTTTTTTTTTTTTTTTTTTACAATTCTAAGACAGATATTAATTATATGACACGCAAAGGCAGAAAGAAAAAGGTGAGCTAAAACTTGGAAATGTTTTAGGGTTCCTAAAATGACACTGCAGAAATGGAAATCAGATGTCCTGCTTTAACTGCTATAGGATAATTAAATCAATTTTCTAGTGAGATTATCTTGAGATGTGGATGAGCTCCCTGCCCTAGTCCAGTGGTAACTGAATCCAAGAAATTCATCTATATTCTTATTCGTCTTTTACCACTAAAGATAATGTCTTTGATCTGAATCTAATAAAACTAAGTAATCTATATTCAGGGATAACTGTTATTTGTTATATTACTAGTCATCAATAATAGTCCATCAGAGAGGATTGTATGAGTGCCTGATCTGTTACTTAATTGATTTTATGATCTCAGTAATATGAAATACATATTAAATCTCATGACCTTGCCCTCAAAGGTGTTAGAAAATATTAAGCACCCATTCCATTGAGACATGATTTCCAACATAGAAAATGCCATATTTATGTAAGCTATTAGAGATGTTAACAACTGCTGCCCTCCCAGTTAATTTTTAGTGGTGATATTAATTTGTATTTGGTAGTTACGACAGCATGAGATCAATAACAAAGCAGAGCTTAATGAGAAGACGATACTGTGTCTGGGCAAAGTCATTTTTGGGAATACGAAGGAGGTTCCCAAATGTTGAAAGGTCCACTTCAAATGGATGTGCAGGTGGATGTTCAACTCTCAGCTCAGCAGAGAACACAAGGCTGCATAAGCACGTGGGTTTGGACAGTTCAGAAACAGTGCACCAGGCTCTGAAAGTGACACATGGGTGTTCCATTTGCCAAGGGTCCATGAATTTGATTCCAGTTTCAGTTGGCTCCAAAAGCCATGGCTTTGCTGTTTGATAAACTGCCCCGGGGCAGAGAAAAGCCCAAGTCTAGCAGTTCCTATGGAACCATAACCGCACCAACTTAAAAAAAACAGTGTAAACATCATTCACTGTATGTCTATTTTATGCCTGGCTGAAACACAAAGGCATCACCCTTTCCTCTCTGAGCCACAGCTGTAGTGTCGCCATCATTTTAAAGTAGATAATGTTGCTGTCCAGGCTTTCTTTACCTTATCTTTTTTATCTTTGGTCATATTTCTTCAAGCAGCCCAAATTCCTCAACTTTCCCAAGATCTCCAGGAAATCTGAGTTACGTCCCTGGTTCCCACATTAAATCTTACTGATAGTTCCCAGTTGGTAAAAGGATATTTTATTATACAATTCTAATTCCAAGAATGTATTCTAAGGGAACATTGAAAATTATGTGCAGAAATCCATATGCAAAATGGTTATTTGCTGTACCAAAAAATGTAAACAGCTTAAAATTAAATACATTTCTTCAAACAAACCCAAGTTGTATGAAATACAGTGTGATTGTAGGGAAATGTTTAAAACATTGTAGTAGAATATTTTTTGGGTTATGAATATTCACAATATGTAGTTAATAATTCTAATAGACAATGACCTATAACTTTTTATATACCAGGCACTATTATGTTTTATAGAGACTATCTCATTTAATCCTCCAACAACCCTGCAAGGTAGACGCTAATATATTTCCCATTCTCTAGGTGAAGAAGCTGAAGCATACAAGACTACATGTGTTAGTGAAGATCACACAGCTGCTTTGGGACAGAGCCAGGATTTGAACACAGGCAGTCTGACTCTAATGTCTGTGCTCTTAGTGGTGAACATAACAAGTTAGAAAACAGTCATTGCAGTTTTATACTAAGTTTGCATATATAAACACACACATTTATATATGCATTGATAAATATAGGTGAGATAGACCCTAAAATGTTCATAGTCTTTATCTCTGAGTAGTGAAATTAAAGATGATTTTTGTTTTTATTTTTGTGGTTTCTTGAAATTTTCAAAATGTTCTACAATTTATGTAATCTCTAGACCCAGAAAAAAGAGGAAAATTGCATTGTACAATTTTCTATTTGTGTTTAAATATTTGTGTTGTAAAAATATTAGAAAATATTAGTGTGATAAAGACTAATAGATTAATCATAGACATAAATATCTGCTAATCCATTAGTTATTTGCAAAGTAATCAGCTGGTGTATTTTTAACTTTACATTACCCTAGATAAAAATAACTGAAACTGAAGCCACTACTTACTGATGGCCTATTTGTGCTAGGCACCTTGATGCTAACAAAGGTCCTGCAAAGCAGGTATTATAATCTCCAATTTACTAGTGAGTGCTTGAGGCTCAGACAGGTTATGTATCATGGACAAGTCCACACAGCTACTCAAAAAAAAAAAAAAAAAAAATTTGATATGCAAATTCACATCTGTCTAGCCGCAAAAACCCTTACTCGAATGCTTCAGCACTTCCAGAATTGATTCTTTAGATTAACAGTCCTGTAATTTTCTTAATCTCCCACTCCACTCCCAATTCTGCACAATATACATGGCTGTTGGGAGGGAGGTGAAATATATTTGGACAACACTGTTTTTAATATGCCCCTCTTAGAGAATCTCAGTGAATATTAATACAATAATATTAATATAGGGATAGAGAAGCCCTGCAGAGGAAAACTTATATTTATTATCATGAAACAGCATTGCTGTTCTAAACCAGGGCTTTCCAAACTTGAGAGTGCTTACAAATTACATGAGGATTTTGTTAAATATGAATTTTTATTCAGTAGGTCTGGGGTGAGGTCTGAGATTGTATATTTTAAATAAACTCCCAGGTGATGCTGATGCTGCTGGTTCGGGGGGACCACCCCCTGAGGAGCAAGGTACTGAAGGACACAGATGGGAAACTGCTGCACCATTTATTGTTGCCAGCCATGATTAAGGAATTGGCAGTTTCAGGGAGTCCACTGTCAACCTTCCTGGGTAATCTCAAGATAGGAATCAATGTTAGTACAATGCCTGCTATTTGGGTGATGGATACTCTAAAGCCCTGACTTGACCACCACTCAATCTATGCATGTAACAAAATAGCACTTTTACTCCATAAATTCATAAAAATTGTTTAAAGATGGGAATCAGTGACCTGCAGGGCTTGCTTTGAAGGATTGGGCTGAGAAGCTAATGGAGGGGTGGGAACAATTGAGATGGGGATTTCTGGACTGATCTGCATCAAAAATGAAAAACAGTTGAATTACTAGGGACAGAGTATGTAACCCAAAAGTTATTTTTTTAGCCCTCAACAAAGGCTCAGTTTAATTCTCAGAGAGACTTTGAGGCTGCTTCTTTAGCCTGGCATGTCAAAGGACAATATTTTGGGGTATCTGTTTCTGAGCTCCAACACCTTCCTATTACATGAATATCACAGATAATGAAAAGTTATGCTGTCAATTTGCATCATTGATGGTTTTTCCCCCCATATTCACCCTTTCTTTCTTGGAATAGCAAGAATTGTTTGGTGGAGAGAGCAAGGGCCTTGGACTGTGATTTACCTGAGTTTAGCTGCTGGCTTTGCTGCTTACCAGATGAATGAACCTGGGCACTTTATCAAGTCTCTCTGAACCTAGCTAGGTCTCCCCTTCTGTTAAATGGGGATACTATCCAACTCATTGATATTTGGTGGTGAGGATCAGATGAGCTTATAAACATAAGACCTAAGGCACATACGAACTACTTTATATTTACTACTTCCATTTCCTCTTCCATTTAATGCCCTAGCACAACCCACATCTGAAGAAACCTCAAATATTTCCTCTATTTGGCTTCTCCCGGGATCTTAGACTAAGTGTCGTTTCCTTCTAGAAGCCTTTTCTTTCTCTTCCTCCCCTCATTCCAGTAAAGGTAGTTGTTTCCAACACATGCTTCCAGATCAGCCTTATAGTTTCTGCTTAATTCACCATCTTCCCCAATAGACCCCATAAAGTCAGAAGATTTCCTGTCCTAGTCATTTTTGACTGTCCCCTGCCTGACATCTGGGAGGTGGTCAGTAAATATTTCTGGATTTATTGAACATATACATTAAGTAATTAACTTAGCCCCATTCTGTGGCTCTCTGAATAACTCCTGTGGTTATAAAACCCCAGGTTGAATAATTTAAAGAACTGCCTCAAAAGATAACCTCGTTTTGGAGAGAGTAGTTTTCAGAGTATCATTGTTCATTCTTCTCTAACATTGTCTCTGCAGTACTGGTTTATGAGTGTATCCTTTGTGATCAGTAAAATGTAGTGCTATCCACATTAAGCCGTGGACTCAAGATTTTAGTGCTCTATTTGTCTAAAGATTTTAAAAGAAGAAAAAAGAGTTAGGGAGGTGCTGCATTTGACAGAAAGCACTTTCTCCTGTACTCTGGTGGGGCATTGTTAGAAACTTGTTGCCTAAAGCAATACACTGGCAGATTCTGACAAGGTGTTTGAAGACTGTTTTAAATCAGAGACAAACATCACACAGTGAGGTGAGTATCTTTTTCTCAGGCACACTGGAGTCTTGATAAAAAGTCTTTAAAATTGAATGTGTATCATAATAGCAGACATGCACAATCAGTATGAACTCTCTCTTGAACAAAAGCCAGACTTGAAAACTTGACAGAAAAGGCTTGAAAAAAGAATCTTTGGTTGTCACATTTAAAGTCAGACAGTGTTAGTTTATGCTATTTTAAAAAATAAAAGTGCTATCATCTTACTAAGGGATATTTAAACTGGGCCTTTAATTTGTTTAATGCAATTAACAGTAGGTCACCTTGTAAAAATTGTAACTGAAAGTAATTCTGCATATAAATATTTTAGCTGGAGTGTATTTTTCTCACATGGATAGAATTCATCTTATTAAGAGTCATTCTATTATGGGCATAGTAGAAGCTCTTGCCAGATAAAACTTCTTTTCCATCTTTTCTCTCTCGTTCCAATTCATGGTTGGATCTTATATTATTTATAATTTTAAATATATGTGATATGAATATAAACTTATAAAAATTGAGCCCATACAGATGTATATAAAAATCCTCTAAGAGGGTTAAGGACCAATGTGCAGATACTAAAGTAATTTTCTCTGCTGTGCACGAATGGCACCCTTTATCTTCCAGAACACTTACTGCACTGTTAATTTAAAAACATAGACCATACTAAGGGGGCAAGCATATGTTTGTATTTATGCAAATGATTCTGGCATATGATGTACATTATTACCTGGGAGAATGTCATAAAATACAATTAAACATTAACTGAAACTATTGATCTTAAATCAGAACTAATATTAATTGAAACTATTGATCTTCTTAAATCAGAGCTAAGTTCTCAAAGATAACCTATTGAAAATGAATAATTTTAACTATTTTGATAGGAATCGTATTTTCATTATGATTTAATTCTCTCATTGTATCTGTCACCATTTTTCAATAGAGAAAGAGAATTCTAAGAAAATAAGTCATGAGTAGGAGGATGAGAAATTGGAAGAGGCCAGCATATGCAGCAACTATTAAAAGTATGTGATAGGGCCGGGCGCGGTGGCTCAAGCCTGTAATCCTAGCACTTTGGGAGGGCGAGATGGGCGGATCACGAGGTCAGGAGATCGAGACCATCCTGGCTAATACTGTGAAACCCTATCTCTACTAAAAAAATACAAAAAAAAGCTAGCCGGGCGAGGTGGCGGGCGCCTGTAATCCCAGCTACTCCGGAGGCTGAGGCAGGAGAATGGCGTAAACCCGGGAGGCGGAGTTTGCAGTGAGCTGAGATCCGGCCACTGCACTCCAGCCCAGGGACAGAGCGAGACTCCGTCTCAAAAAAAATAAATAAATAAAATAAAAAATAAAAGTATGTGATATATGGTCTAGTGGGGTGCCCAGGACCTTGCCAGACCATTTGAAGTCCCATATTAGGAGCTATATAAGAGGGTAGAGGATATGCCCTATGGCTTTTGACACATGGATATCCATTTGTAAGTGGTCAGTAAGGTCCTATGGATTTATGATGGGAATGAGTTGGGCTCTGAAGATTCCAGCTATCATGGAGGAGATGGATAAAGACTATCCTGGCCTACTTCAACCTAAGTTTTGCCCTATGGCTGACCCCATCATAAGATGTAAAATCTCAGAGACAAATTACAGTATGTGTTGCTTAAGGACAGGATCCGTTCTGGAAAAAATGCATCATTAGGTGATTTCGTTATTGTGTGAACATCAAGTGCACTTACACAAACCTAGATCATACAGCCTACTATACACTTAGGCTATGTGACATAACCTATTGCTCCTGGGCTACAAACCTGTATAGCATATTACTGTACTGAATACTATGAGCTATTGGAACACAACAGTAAGTATTTGTGTATCTAATATTGATAAAGATATAAAGAAACAGCAAAAATATGGTATTATAACCTTATGGGACCACCTTCTTATATGTGTGATCCATTGTTGACTGAAAATTGATTATACAGCACATGAATGTATATCAGTTGGCATGCTTTTGCATGGAAATAGCCAAAAAACGACTAAAATAGTCTAAACAACAAGGATGTGTATGAATAATAAGAAGTGCAAAATTAGGTCAATCCATTAAGAAGTCAAATCCTTTCTTTATGTATATGTTTAAGAGCAAAGAAATTTTCCCAGAGCCTCTTAGCGATAAGACAAGATTTACTCTCTTGTCTTATTGGCCATAATTGCATCACATATTCCACCTGAACTAATTACTAGTAGAAGGAATTAGACGACCATGATTGGATTTGGCTAGTCATTACTGGTGCTGGTGCCTATCTTCTCTGAAGATTAAGGTCCCTCAGAGGATGGTAAACAAAATCTAGATTCCATTAATAACAAAGATAAAGGAGTGGAAGTGAGTAATGGTTGTTAGGTAGTTACAAAGCAATGAATGCTATGCAAACTTAAATAAATAAATCATAGTCACCATTTGGACACGCAAAGGATACTTTCTGTTTTATTATTGTTTGAGAAATTGAAATCTGAGGGCTTATCATTTTTTAAAAAATGTCAGTGTTTCACGCATTTATATGTCCTCCATGACATTTACACCTCCAAATGACTTTTAAAATCTGTGTATTAGAAAGAGTTTAAAGTTAAGCCCTATCCTCTTGGATTCTTAAAATTTCTGAACCCTGAGGGAACATAATCCTACAGATTTCTTGGCTTCAAGATTCAAAAGCAAAAGCACATATGATTATATTTAAGAGGCTGCATTTCACTAGGATTACACAAATCGGTAGCATATTTAAGCTTCATGTTACAGAAAATAGAACATGTTCAGCCATTTGATCACATCTGGCATTCTTTCAAGCATATGCCTCTTAGAGTGCAATAACCCAGAATTGCCTTTTGTCCTTCCCAGCTTTAGAGCCTACATTTATAAAGTATTATATACCAAAAAAATTAGCTTCTAGTCAAAAGTTTGTGGTTGAATCTTCATTCTAGTGCTTAACTAGCTGTTAAACCTCTACAATATACTTCGATTTTTGGAAACTCAACTGCCTCAATTTGCCTGAAATACCCTTGGTTTTAAAAATATGTTAAAATAACACTTTTATCTATATAAGATCATCTTTCTGAATGCCAGGTCTTTAAGTCACCTTGCCCAATGTTTCTTTCATGCCTGAGAGACTCTTGTAATGAGCACAATAGGGGTTATCCTCCTTATCATTTTTTTCTATTCCATTGTCTTCTTTTGTTCTTTTCTCTGCTTTTTGCTGTGTCTTGGCTTAAAAGATGTAGTAGATACATAATTTGAAGATGATTTTCCAAGTCACCTGCAGATATGTTCTTCAGCTTCATTAAGTAACTTTCTAATTTGTTTTTTTCCTGAAAACAGCAACAACAACAACAAAAACAAAAACAAAAACAAAAACATAAAATCAGCTTCCTTTCTTCTCCATCCTCAGCAGTAGTTACTTGCTCCAAGGATGTAGATGAGAAGCGATTTCCAAAGCTATCACAGCCCACAGGAAAGAACTCTTTGTAATTCTCATCTGGAGGCTATAAATGCAAGCAAGCCTGCCACAGCTCTCTCCACAGTTGCTGACAGTCTCATTTTGAATGTTCTGCCACCAGAGGGAACTGGAGTTGTAAGGTTTTACAATGCCTCGCAAGTGCTGTATATACCTAATAAAATACAGGTTGCTTAATGAGACTAATGCTGTTAAACTTGGAAATTTTCACATAAAATTTACTGAGGGATTAATTGTATTAAATATCTCTAGAGCTGTTATTAGTCATTTTATTGGAAAGAGATCATTTCATTGATCCCTTTTCTTCACATAGATTTATGAATTTCTATAAAATTCTATAAATTTCATCTGTGAAAAAAGATTTATAGTGGAAATAACTGGTAGGAATCATGAAAAAGTAAAAATCTCACAGGAATGATAAAAATTATATATATAGTATAATTTTCAATTAAAAGTGGGAAGCCGATTAATTTTTAAATATTCCTTCAAGATTTAGACAATCCTCTAACTCTGTTTCATATTATAGACAGAAGTTATATAGTATGTAAAACTTGCCAAGAATATGACTAGCTGAAATGATACTGCCATGGATCTATTGAAGATAACTATATTTGGAACACATCAAGCATTCTGATTTAGTACAGCAATAAAGATAAATCTACTTTTTCCATAACTTCATTTTACCCAGACATCCTTTGAAAGATGTCTGCAGTAAAATGTCTACCTCTTAATATGCAGTGATGACTCAACAATTATTCTTATGCTCTATTTTTTTGTATTGCAGACTTTTGCCCTCTCTTTTTTTCCCCTAAACTTAGTGGGTTTTTTTTTTTTTTGACTTTGTTTTTAATATGTAATATCAGCATCAAGTAGACTGTACAAAAAACTTGAAAATTGCTTTTCAGATATAAAAGCATCATAAAGTTGTATATCAAAGCCAGCTTTTTTCTTATTTTACAAATCTCTCTCAGTGTGTGTCTCAGAATGGTCTCAGGATTACTGGAAGCAGCAGCATCAGGAGCTACTGGTTAGTATTCAGATTTCTAGCTTCAACCCTCAATCTATTGACTCTGCATTATGAATATCCAGCCTTCACATGGTTCTCATGCACACCAAAGTTTAAGAACTACTTTTCTGGAAAATGTATATAGTCCTGGATGGTTTAACTTCTTGAAGTATTATCTACCCCTAACTCTTGGTTATCAGCATTTTCGTGGTCAGTACATGTTAACTTTTATCGGCTCATGCATTTCATATTCTCTGCTCATGTTTATATGGATAACTCCCAAGTGTACATCTCTAGACAGACATGTCACCTATTTGAAACATTAGTTAGGTTATGTTCCCTTGGAAATTCATTCTGCAGCCAAACCTTATATCATTCTATTTTTTTTCTTTTTTCTTTTTTTTTTTTTTTTTTCAGAGACAGAGTCTTGTTCTGTCACCCAGGCCGGAGTATGGTGGCATGATCATAGCTCACTGCAGCCTTGAACTCCTGAGATCAAGCTATCCTCTTACCTTAACCTACCAAGTAGCTAGGACTACAAGTTAACACCACCATGTCTGGCTATGCTTGTAAAATTTTTGTAGAGATATGATCTTGCTATGTTGCTTAGACTGGTCTCAACTGGCTTCAAGTGGTCCTCCCCATCTGCTTTCCAAAATGCTGGGGTTGCAGGCATAAGCCATGGCTCCCAGATCCAAACCTTGTTTTATTCTTTATTGTGTCTTCTTGAGTCATCTTTTGCCATCAGTATTTGTGTGAAATAAATTTTTAAAAATGTATTGCTACATCCATTTCCAACAAGTAATCTTAGTCCCTTACTCCCTGACTTCTAATCCATGCTATATGGAAAACCTTCCTAAAACTCCCCCTCAAAAAGTCCCTTTACAAGGACTTTTTGATGCCTCTTACATCCTAGATTCCACTGGACTTGGATAGGTATCTTTATATCTCCTATATACAATCTCAACCCTACAATCTGGTTGTCAATTTATTCTTTCAACCCACATACTTCCTTTTTCCCACCGTTATCTTTGCTTTGCCCTCTCCTTGTCCTTTACAAGTGTCTGATCAAATCTCTGCAAAGAATAGATAAATCCCCAGTGCTCTCAGAAGGTCTTCTCCAAGTCATCTCTGTTAGGTCATGTTAAATGTTCACATGTGACTGTGTATCTTCCTGGTTCTGCTTTTAACACAGAGACCAAGGCTTATTATATTTTTGAACATCCTACATCATGTGGCTATGTACTAAATCTACAGAAATTGCTCAACATTGGTTGATTATTTTAGATGATGCCAAAAAAAATAAAAAATAAATAAATAAAAAAGACTTCCTCCTAGTTTCCTTTATTTTCCAGACTACAGATAGGAATATATGCATTCAGTGTCATCACTTTAATTATAATATCGGTTGTATTTATTTGATACTGTTGATATCTTTGGTAAAGCTTAAATCACTGCCTTCTAATATTTTCTCATTAAAAATTAGTCTTGTGACAAATTAAGCTGCAAACATTGTAAATTTTGTGTTATGGTAAATGTCATGTAATTTGAACCGAAGAAGTTAAATCAAATGTGGTTTTTTGGCTTGAGAGGACTATTGATTTACTTAGTGAGAAAAACAGATGCCCTATTAGAGGACAATAATGTTTAAAATAATCCACTTCTTCTTTGAGATCAGGTCTTGCTCTGTTGCCCAGGCTGGAGTGCCATAGCTCAATAAGGACTCACTGCAGCTTTGACCTCCCGGGCTCAAGTGATTCTCCCACCTGGGCCTTTCAAAGTGCTGGAATTATAAGCATGAGCTACCACCCAACCATATCCACTTTTGACAAATTGATTATATCCTGTCAGAGGAAGGGTGACTTGGTTTGCAGTGACACATAGCAGTCCCCACATTTTTTCTGGGGCTCTGTCCAGGCTGCAAATGTATTTCTCTTGCTAGGTAATGACAATAGGGAGTATGATTGTCATTTTGGGTGATGGATAAAAATAAGGAAGGCATAGGGGCTCGGTTGCTTCAGAAAGGAGTGGGTTGGCAGAGGGAGAGAATTAACCAGACCAAAACATCTCTATATGAGGAAGATATTCAAGACATAAAGTGACTGGGTTCCAGGAATATAGAAATAAGTGAGGGACATATTTTGTAAGGAGACAAGTGTGTAAAAACTCAGGAGAAGCCAAAGGGCCAGGCTTCAAAAAGAGCAGGGATAGTAGTAGCACACACCTTCCAGAGGAGTTGGCACTTTAGAAGGTGTTATTCCTTTAGAGTGAGCAGCAAGCGGCCTGAAGGAGTACTAAGGAATTCAGTCAGGGGAACTTTGCTAGTGCCCTGCCATTAACTTGACTCAGCTGTTCTGTGAGTGTCTGCTCAATTATTTGCTCATTATAGACTATGTCATCTCTTCCTACTCTGTTTATCTTTTTTCTGCTTCAGAGTATGTCTGGAAAGTAGGTTTTTGCTACCTTTATTTTACAGATGAGGAAAAAATGTTCAAAGAAATTAGATATTATTCCCCCAATGCCACCTAAGTAGCAGGTGGTAGGGCTGAGATTCAAACAAATTCCATCTGATTCCTAAAGCAGTGCTCTTTCCTTCATAGCCCACTGTCTATAAGCTGAGGTGGTGTTCAAAATATTAAACATTAAGTACCACATTTAACCTTGTTTGTTGTTGAGGTTCATTCTTAACATACTGAGCTACACAAGATTAATAGTGTGGTCAGTACTATGAAAGAGAAACTGCACCAGCCCAGTTAAACAGTCAAAGAGGATTTTAGCCAAGTCTTGAAAGGAGAGACAATATCACAATATTGTGATATTTGAACCAACTCTGATTAGTTGGTTGGCATATCTGGCAGACTGAACTAACTCTGCCAAAACAAAAGGGGAAAGCATTTTTAAACAATGGGGTGAGTGTGTTAGGCTGTTCTTTTATGACTATAAAGAAATACCTGAAACTGGGTAATTTATAAAGAAAAGAGGCATAATTGGCTCACAGCTCTGCAGGCTGTACAGGAAGCATGGCACCAGAATCTGTTTGGTTTCTGAGGAAGCCTCAGGGAGCTTTAACTTATGGCAGAAGGTGAAGCAGGAGCAGGCCCGTCACATGGCAAGAAGAGAATCAAGAAGCGGGGGAGCAAAAAGTGTGTGGCACACACACTTTTAAGCAACCAGATCTCACATGAACCCAGAGCAAAACCTCACTCATCACCAAGTAGATAGTGCAAAGTCATTCATGAGGTATCTACCCCTTTGATCCAGACACCTCCCACTAGGCCCACCTCCAACACTGGAGGTCACATTTCAGCCTGAGATTTGGAGGGGACATCCAAATCATGTAAGTGAGCTAATGGAAAAGTTCTAGAGGATGTTAGGGGGAGGTTAGTCAATATGATTGGGCTGCCTGTTTTTGCTAATTGTCACTTATGAAACTCAGGCTCCTACCCTTTCACAGATACTGGGAGATAGGGACACTATCTTGTTTAATGATTACGTTTCAAAGAGATGACTCCAGGTTTTTCAGAAAGTAATTTCTGGATTGTAAAAGATTTACATCTCAAGGAGACAGAGAAGGGAGTTACAACTGCGAATTTTCTAAAGAAAATGCTCTAAGAAAAGGGAAGTCAAAGGCCTACAGTAAGAAAGAAACATGTCTGAAGTCTAGTCCAGCTGAGGGGCATGTTAATGCATTCTTGGTCAATACCCATTGTTAAATATTTTAAGTACCAGACTGTGAGCCACTTACGGGCAGTATTTTCAATCAAATTCTTCCTTGTTTCATTATAGCATGTAGCTCCGTATATACATTTTAGATGATCAACATATATGTTGAATAAATGAATACAGGCATACCATGGACATATTGCAGAGTTGTGTCCAGACCACCACAATAAAGTGACTAGCACATTGGAGTCACAATTTTTTTGTTTCCCAGTGTATATAAAAGTTATGTTTACATTGTACTATAGTCTATTAAGTGTGCAATAGCATTATGTCTAAAAAAACACAATGCATTTATTTTAACTAAAACGTTTTATTGCTAAAATATGCTAACAATCATATGAGCCTTCAGCAAGTCACAATCAATTTGCTGATGAAGGGTCTTGCCTCCCTACTGATGGCTGCTGACTCATCAGGTGGTACTTGCTGAAGGGTGGGATGGCTGTGGCAATTTCTTAAATAAGACAAGCAATGACATTTTGCTGCATCAATTGACGCTTTCTTTCCTGACAGATTTCTCTGTAGCAAGTCCTGCTGTTTCGTAGCATTTTACCTATAGTTGAACTTCTTTTGAAACTGGAGTCAGTCCTCTCAAACCCTGCCACTGCTTTATCAACTAAGTTTATATACTTTATTAATATTATTTGAGACAAGGTCTCACTCTATCACCCAGGCTGGAGTGCAGTGTGCAATCCCAGCTTACTGCAACCTCCACCTCTTGGCTCAATCAATCCTCCTACCTCAGCTTCCCAAGTACCTGGGACGACAGGTATGTGCCACCCCACTGGATCAATTTTTGAATTTTTTTTGTCGAGATGGAGGTTTTGCCATGTTGTCCAGGTTGGTCTTGAACTTCCAGGCTCAAGTGATCTGCCTGCCTTGGCCTTCCAAAGTGGTGAGATTCCAGGCATGAGCCACTGCATCTTATGTAATATTTAAATCATTTATTGTCATTTCAACAATATTCACAGTAACTTCACAGGGGTAGATTCCATTTCAAGAAACCGCTTTCTTTGCTCGTTCATAAGAAGTAAATCCTCATCTCTTCTTCTGTTCAAGTTTTTCATGAAATTACAGCAAATTGTTCACAAAATGTATACATCTTAATTTAAAATATTTATTGTTAAAAAATTCTAACAATCATCTGAGCCTTCAGTAAGTCATAATTAATTTGGTGGTGGAGGGTCTTGTGTCAAAATTGATGGCTGCCAACTGATCAGGGTGGTGGTTGCTGAAGGGTGGAGTGACTTCAGGCTCCACTTCTAATTCTAGTTCTCTTGCTATTTCTACCACATAAGCAGTGACTTCCCATACTGAATTCTTGAACTCCTCAAAGTCATCCCTGAGGATTAGAATTCACTTCTCCCAAGCACAGGTAAATGCTGCTATTTTGACCACCTCCCACGAATCACAGATATTCTTAATGGTGAATCCTTTCCAGAAAGTTTTCAATTTTACTTTGCCCAGATCCATCAGGAGAATCACAGTCTATGACACAACAGCCTTACTTAATGTATTCCTCAAATAATAATACTTGAACATCGGAATTACTCCTTATTCCATTGACTGCAGAATGGGTGTTAGCAGGCATGAAAACAACATTAATCTCCTTATATATCTCCATCAGAGCTTTTGGGTGACCAGGTGCATTGTCAAGGAGCAGTAATATTTTGAAAGGAATCTTTTTTCTGAGCAGTAGGTCTCAAACAGTGGGCTTAAAACATTTAGAAAACCATACTTCAAACAGGCATGCTGTCATCTAGGCCTTGTTTTCCACTAATAGAACACAGGCAGAGTATATTTAACATCATTCTTAAGGGCCCCTTTTTAGACTTTTGGAATAGTATATGAGCACTGGCTTCAACTTAAAGACACCAGTTGTATTAGCCGCTAGCAAGACAGTCAGACTGTCCTTTGAAGCTTTGAAGGCAGATACTGACTTCTTCCTAGCTGTGAAAGTCCTAGATGACATCTTCTTCCAATAGGCTATTTTTGTCTACATTGAAAATCTGTTGTTTAATGTAGACACATTCATGAATGATCTTAGCAGGGTCTTCTGGATAACTTGCTGCAGCTTCATATTAGCACCTTGTACTTTTAAGTTATTGAAATGGCTTATTTCAATAAACCTCATGAACCAACCTCTGTTAGCTTCTGACTTTTCTTCTTAAGCTTTCTCATCTTTCTCAGCCTTCAAAGAATTGAAGCAAGTTACGGCCTTACTCTGGATTAGGCTTTGGCTTAGGAGAATGTTGTGGCTAGTTTGATCAATCCAGACAACTAATACTTTCTCCATATTATCAAAAAGGCTGTTTTGACTTCTTATCATTCGTATGTTCACTGGAGTAGCACTTTAAATTTTCTTCAAGAACTTTTCCTTGGAATTCGTGATTTGGCTGTTTGCTACAAGCAGGCTAGCTTTTGATCTATCTCATCACTAGACATGCCATCTTTACTATCTTTCTTAATCATTTCTACTTTTTGATTTAAAGTGAGAGATTTGTGACTCTTCCTTTCACTTCAACACTTAGAGGGTATTGTAGGTTATTTGTTGTCCTAATTTCAGTGTCATCATGTCTCAGGGAATGGGGAGGCCTGAAGAGAAAGAGAGAGAGGAAGAAATGGCTGGTCAGTGGAGCAATTAGAACACTTACAGCATTTATCAATTAGGTTCATTGTATCATATGGGCATGGTTCAAAGTGCGCCAAAATGATTATAATAGTAACATCAAAGATCACTGATCACAGATCACAATAACAGATATAATAATAATGAAAAAGTTTGAAATATTGTGAGAATTACTAAAATGTGACACAAAGAGACACAAAGTGATCATGTTGGAAAAATGGCACTGATAGACTTGCCTAACATCACGTTGCCACAACCTTCAATTTGTAAAATACACAAATATCTGCAAAGTGCAATAAAGTGAAACATAGTAACACAAAATATGCCTGTAAGTAAAGAATGCATTTTAGTTTTAGCATAATTCTGTTGGATGCCAACAATCATTGAAAAAATATATGTATAATATAATATATATATGGATCCCTGTTTGTAATGATGCCATTTTGCATTTAGATGCCCTGTGAACCACGGCCACATTTCCTAATCTGATTCCTCACAGAAAACCACGTGCTTAAACTGCTTCCCTGTGGGGAAGAGGATGTTGTTCCATGATCTAATAAATCATGATCTGATAAATTTGAAAAATTCCACGATAGCCCTCTCTAGTCTCTACCCAACAGCATTAGCATCACCCAGGAAACTTTAGAAAATTTCTGTGCTAAATCCAATCGGAATTAGGAACTCTGAAGGTAGTATAGATTCAAAGGTAATCTGTGTTTTACCAAGCCTTCCAGGTAGGGTTGCCAGATAAAATAGTGGATGCTCAGTTAAAGTTGAATGTCAGATAAACAATAAATGTTTTTCAGTATAACTGTGTTTGAAATATTTCATGGGACATACTTATATTTAAAAAGTGATTCACTGCTTGACTGACACTCAAATCTGTGTGAGTGCCCTGTGTTTTTGTTGGCTAACTCTAGTAACCTACCTCCAGGTGGTGAGTCTCATGTGCATCAAGGTTGAGAACCATGGCACCCCAGGATTATGACTTCTGTTGAACTGCATTTACTCCTATGTTCAGTTGGTCGAACCAGGGAATTTTGTTGTTGTTGTTGTTGAGTTTTGTTTTAATAAGCAGTTTTGTATTAGTACCAAAATTATCTCAAGAGCGGATAGTAATAAACAAACATCAGAACACATTTCCTAAGAGGAACAGGTTCCAAAATGCCTAATAGAGCTTTGCATAAGGGGAACAGTGAAGGCATGTCTGATTGTGGAACACTGGGGACAACAGAAATTTTGGGGCAAGGAGATAAAGTGAGTCATTCTGTAACAAAAGTTTTGGTTTTTTTCCCCAAAAAGCAAAAAAAAATAACAACAACAGCAAACAAACACCCCACCATCTATAGTGTATTTATTCTGAAGAAAAAAACAGCAACAAAATTCTGGAAACAATTCTGACAAGAAAATGGCCAGGTTCAGGTTGATCAATGAAAACCTACTTAAATTTCACTCTACTTTGCGACCATTCAATTTTTAAGCCTTCTTGAAATAAGTTGCAGAAAACCCCCAAGAGCAAGAGAAACTTTATATACTTCTACCCTACTTATTTCCTCTTGAATCTTCTTATAAAGAACAAACATGTCTCTGGGCTGAGAAAATTGTTTCCCAGAATATGGGGAGCCTCATACTAAGATAATAAGGATAGCTCCACGATCTGAATTAGAGATTCAGTACTAATTTTCTGTGGCTAATTGACTAAATGAAAGAGGTATTGCAGGGTTCAAAACCTTTTTTTTTTTTTTTTTTTTTTTTTTTTTTTGGCATACTATCTTAAGGGTAATTTAAGAAGCAAACAACAGGACAAAACAAAAGGCATCCCTACATAAGACTGTGTTATCTTGGTGTGACTAATTTTTCCTACTGAATTAGAGATATGTTGAACTAAATTCAGCTGAAAGAATATTTGCTGAATTGGCTTGCCTGAGCCAAGTTTCATGGTAAAAGCTGTTCCCTAGTATTTAACCACAAAAACCTCCAGAAATTTAGAAAAAGAACTTTAATAGAGAGACCAACAATACTGTAGGAAGAGAGCTAGGCCAGAGTTAGTGCTACTTAGTATCTTTCTTGTTGTTTGGCCAAGGAAAATTATATGGATAGATATCTTCTGGTATATATTATCATTACTCTTGAATTCAAGTGGTGGCATTTGGGCAGAAAATGTAAAGTGGAGGAGCAGGAAATTGTGAATTAACTCTTTTTTTTTTCTTTTATTATACTTTAAGTTCTAGGGTACATGTGCATAACGTGCAGGTTTGTTACATATGTATACATGTGCCATGTTGGTGTGCTACACCCATCAACTCGTCAGCACCCATCAATTCATCATTTATATCAGGTATAACTCCCCAATGCAATCCCTCCCCCCTCCCCCCTCCCCATGATAGGCCCCAGTGTGTGATGTTCCCCTTCCTGAGTCCAAGTGAGCTCATTGTTCAGTTTCCACCTATGAGTGAGAACATGCGGTGTTTGGTTTTCTCTTCTTGTGATAGTTTGCTAAGAATGATGGTTTCCAGCTGCATCCATGTCCCTACAAAGGATGCAAACTCATCCTTTTTTATGGCCGCATAGTATTCCATGGTGTATATGTGCCACATTTTCTTAATCCAGTCTGTCACTGATGGACATTTGGGTTGATTCCAAGTCTTTGCTATTGTGAATAGTGCCACAATAAACATACGTGTGCATGTGTCTTTGTAGTAGCATAATTTATAATCCTTTGGGTATATACCCAGTAGTGGGATGGCTGGGTCATATGGTACATCTAGTTCTAGATCCTTGAGGAATCGCCATACTGTTTTCCATAATGGTTGAACTAGTTTACAATCCCACCAACAGTGTAAAAGTGTTCCTATTTCTCCACATCCTCTCCAACACCTATTGTTTCCTGATTTTTTAATGATTGCCATTCTAACTGGTGTGAGATGGTATCTCATTGTGGTTTTGATTTGCATTTCTCTGATGGCGAGTGATGATGAGCATTTTTTCATGTGTCTGTTGGCTGTATGAATGTCTTCTTTTGAGAAATGTCTGTTCATATCCTTTCCCCACTTTTGGATGGGGTTGTTTGTTTTTTTCTTGTATATTTGTTTGAGTTCTTTGTAGATTCTGGAAATTAGCCCTTTGTCAGATGAGTAGATTGCAAAAATTTTCTCCCATTCTGTAGGTTGCCTGTTCACTCTGATGGTAGTTTCTTTTGCTGTGCAGAAGCTCTTTAGTTTAATTAGATCCCATTTGTCAATTTTGGCTTTTGCTGCCGTTGCTTTTGGTGTTTTAGACATGAAGTCCTTGCCCATGCCTATGTCCTGAATGGTACTACCTAGATTTTCTTCTAGGGTTTTTATGGTATTAGGTCTAACATTTAAGTCTCTAATCCATCTTGAATTAATCTTCGTATAAGGAGTAAGGAAAGGATCCAGTTTCAGCTTTCTACTTATGGCTAGCCAATTTTCCCAGCACCATTTATTAAATAGGGAATCCTTTCCCCATTTCTTGTTTTTGTCAGGTTTGTCAAAGATCAGATGGTTGTAGATGTGTGGCATTATTTCTGAAGGCTCCGTTCTGTTCCATTGGTCTATATCTCTGTTTTGGTACCAGTACCATGCTGTTTTGGTTACTGTAGCCTTGTAGTATAGTTTGAAGTCAGGTAGCGTGACGCCTCCGGCTTTGTCCTTTTGACTTAGGATTGTCTTGGCAATACGGGCTCTTTTTTGGTTCCATATGAACTTTAAAGCAGTTTTTTCCAATTCGGTGAAGAAACTCATTGGTAGCTTGATGGGGATGGCATTGAATCTATAAATTACCTTGGGCAGTATGGCCATTTTCACAATATTGATTCTGCCTATCCATGAGCATGGTATGTTCTTCCATTTGTTTGTGTCCTCTTTGATTTCACTGAGCAGTGGTTTGTAGTTCTCCTTGAAGAGGTCCTTTACATCCCTTGTAAGTTGGATTCCTAGGTATTTTATTCTCTTTGAAGCAATTGTGAATGGAAGTTCATTCCTGATTTGGCTCTCTGCTTGTCTGTTACTGGTGTATAAGAATGCTTGTGATTTTTGCACATTAATTTTGTATCCTGAGACTTTGCTGAAGTTGCTTATCAGCTTAAGAAGATTTTGGGCTGAGACGATGGGGTTTTCTAAATACACAATCATGTCATCTGCAAACAGGGACAATTTGACTTCTTCTTTTCCTAACTGAATACCCTTGATTTCTTTCTCTTGCCTGATTGCCCTAGCCAGAACTTCCAACACTATGTTGAATAGGAGTGGTGAGAGAGGGCATCCCTGTCTTGTGCCAGTTTTCAAAGGGAATTCTTCCAGTTTTTGCCCATTCAGTATGATATTAGCTGTGGGGTTGTCATAAATAGCTCTTATTATTTTGAGGTACGTTCCATCAATACCGAATTTATTGAGCGTTTTTAGCATGAAGGGCTGTTGAATTTTGTCAAAAGCCTTTTCTGCATCTATTGAGATAATCATGTGGTTCTTGTCTTTGGTTCTGTTGATATGCTGGATTACGTTGATTGATTTGCGAATGTTGAACCAGCCTTGCATCCCAGGGATGAAGCCCACTTGATCATGGTGGATAAGCTTTTTGATGTGCTGCTGAATCCGGTTTGCCAGTATTTTATTGAGGATATTTGCATCGATGTTCATCAGGGAGATTGGTCTAAAATTCTCTTTTTTTGTTGTGTCTCTGCCAGGCTTTGGTATCAGGATGATGTTGGCCTCATAAAATGAGTTAGGGAGGATTCCCTCTTTTTCTATTGATTGGAATAGTTTCAGAAGGAATGGTACCAGCTCCTCCTTGTACCTCTGGTAGAATTCAGCTGTGAATCCATCTGGTCCTGGGCTTTTTTTGGTGGGTAGGCTATTAATTGTTGCCTCAATTTCAGAGCCTGCTATTGGTCTATTCAGGGATTCAACTTCTTCCTGGTTTAGTCTTGGAAGAGTGTAGGTGTCCAGGAAATTATCCATTTCTTCTAGATTTTCTAGTTGATTTGCGTAGAGGTGTTTATAGTATTCTCTGATGGTAGTTTGTATTTCTGTGGGGTCGGTGGTGATATCCCCTTTATCATTTTTTATTGCGTCTATTTGATTCCTCTCTCTTTTCTTCTTTATTAGCCTTGCTAGCGGTCTGTCAATTTTGTTGATCTTTTCAAAAAACCAACTCCTGGATTCATTGATTTTTTGGAGGGTTTTTTGTGTCTCTATCTCCTTCAGTTCTGCTCTGATCTTAGTTATTTCTTGCCTTCTGCTAGCTTTTGAATGTGTTTGCTCTTGCCTCTCTAGTTCTTTTAATTGTGATGTTAGAGTGTCAATTTTAGATCTTTCCTGCTTTCTCTTGTGGGCACTTAGTGCTATAAATTTCCCTCTACATACTGCTTTAAATGTGTCCCAGAGATTCTGGTATGTTGTATCTTTGTTCTCATTGGATTCAAAGAACATCTTTATTTCTGCTTTCATTTCGTTATGTACCCAGTAGTCATTCAGGAGCAGGTTGTTCAGTTTCCATGTAGTTGAGCAGTTTTGATTGACTTTCTTAGTCCTGAGTTCTAGTTTGATTGCACTGTGGTCAGAGAGACAGTTTGTTATAATTTCTGTTCTTTTACATTTGCTGAGGAGTGCTTTACTTCCAATTATGTGGTCAATTTTGGAATAAGTGTGATGTGGTGCTGAGAAGAATGTATATTCTGTTGACTTGGGGTGGACAGTTCTATAGATGTCTATTTGGTCTGCTTGGTGCAGAGATGAGTTCAATTCCTGGATATCCTTGTTAACTTTCTGTCTCGTTGATCTGTCTAATGTTGACAGTGGAGTGTTGAAGTCTCCCATTATTATTGTATGGGAGTCTAAGTCTCTTTGTAAGTCTCTAAGGACTTGCTTTATGAATCTGGGTGCTCCTGTATTGGGTGCATATATATTTAGGATAGTTAGCTCTTCCTGTTGGATTGATCCCTTTACCATTATGTAATGGCCTTCTTTGTCTCTTTTGATCTTTGATGGTTTAAAGTCTGTTTTATCAGAGACTAGGATTGCAACCCTTGCTTTTTTTGTTCTCCATTTGCTTGGTAGATCTTCCTCCATCCCTTTATTTTGAGCCTATGTATGTCTCTGCATGTGAGATGGGTCTCCTGAAGACAGCAGACTGATGGGTCTTGACTCTTTATCCAGTTTGCCAGTCTGTGTCTTTTAATTGGAGCATTTAGTCCATTTACATTTAAGGTTAATATTGTTATGTGTGATCTTGATCCTGCCATTATGATATTAACTGGTTATTTTGCTCATTAGTTGATGCAGTTTCTTCCTAGGCTCGATGGTCTTTACATTTTGGCATGTTTTTGCAATGGCTGGTACCAGTTGTTCCTTTCCATGTTTAGTGCTTCCTTCAGGGTCTCTTGTAAGGCAGTCCTGGTGGTGACAAAATCTCTAAGCATTTGCTTATCTGTAAAGAATTTTATTTCTCCTTCACTTATGAAACTTAGTTTGGCTGGATATGAAATTCTGGGTTTAAAATTCTTTTCTTTAAGAACGTTGAATATTGGCCCCCACTCTCTTGTGGCTTGTAGAGTTTCTGCCGAGAGATCTGCTGTCAGTCTGATGGGCTTCCCTTTGTGGGTAACCCGACCTTTCTCTCTGGCTGCCCTTAAGATTTTTTCCTTCATTTCAACTTTGGTGAATCTGGCAATTATGTGTCTTGGAGTTGCTCTTCTGGAGGAGTATCTTTGTGGCGTTCTCTGTATTTCCTGAATTTGAATGTTGGCCTGGCCTGCTAGGTTGGGGAAGTTCTCCTGGATGATATCCTGTAGAGTGTTTTCCAATTTGGTTCCATTTTCCCCCTCACTTTCAGGCACCCCAATCAGACGTAGATTTGGTCTTTTTACATAATCCCATACTTCTTGCAGGCTTTGTTCATTTCTTTTTCTTCTTTTTTCTTTTGGTTTCTCTTCTCGCTTCATTTCATTCATTTGATCCTCCATCGCTGATACTCTTTCTTCCAGTTGATCGAGTCGGTTACTGAAGCTTGTGCATTTGTCACGTATTTCTCGTGTCATGGTTTTCATCTCTGTCATTTCGTTTATGACCTTCTCTGCATTAATTAGTCTAGCTGTCAATTCTTCCACTCTTTTTTCAAGATTTTTAGTTTCTTTGCACTGGGTACGTAATTCCTCCTTTAGCTCTGAGAGGTTTGATGGACTGAAGCCTTCTTCTCTCATCTCATCGAAATCATTCTCTGACCAGCTTTGATCCATTGCTGGCGATGGGCTGTGCTCCTTTGCAGGAGGAGATGCGCTCTTATTTTTTGAATTTCCAGCTTTTCTGCCCTGCTTTTTCCCCATCTTTGTGGTTTTATCTGTCTCTGGTCTTTGATGATGGTGACGTACTGATGGGGTTTTGGTATAGGTGTCCTTCCTGTTTGATAGTTTTCCTTCTGACCGTCAGGACCCTCAGCTATAGGTCTGTTGGAGATTGCTTGAGGTCCACTCCAGACCCTGTTTGCCTGGGTATCAGCAGCAGAGGTTGCAGAAGATAGAATATTGCTGAACAGCGAGTGCACCTGTCTGATTCTTGCTTTGGAAGCTTCCTCTCAGGGGTGTACTCCACCCTGTGAGGTGTGGGGTGTCAGACTGCCCCTAGTGGGGGATGTCTCCCAGTTAGGCTACTCAGGGGTCAGTGACCCACTTGAGCAGGCAGACTGCCCCTTCTCAGATCTCAACCTCCGTGTTGGGAGATCCACTGCTCTCTTCAAAGCTGTCAGACAGAGTCATTCGCGTCTGGACAGGCCTCTGCTACTTTAGCTGAGCCCTGTCCCCAGAGGCGGAGTCTACAGAGACAGGCAGGTTTCCTTGAGCTGCCGTGAGCTCCACCCAGTTCGAGCTTCCCAGCGGCTTTATTTACCTACTTAAGCCTCAGCAATGGCGGGCGCCCCTCCCCCAGCCTCGCTGCTGCCTTGCAGTTAGATTGCCGCAGACTGCTGTGTTAGCAAGGAGGGAGGCTCCGTGGGCGTGGGACCCTCCCGGTCAGGTGTGGGATATAATCTCCGGTGTGCCGGTGTTACAGCGCAGTATTGGGGTGGGAGTTACCCGATTTTCCAGGTGTTGTGTGTCTCAGTTCCCCTGGCTAGGAAAAGGGACTCCCTTCCCCCTCACGCTTCCCAGGTGAGGCGATGCCTCGCCCTGCTTCCGCTCTCGCTGGTCGGGCTGCAGCAGCTGACCAGCAGGGATTGTCCGGCACTCCCCAGTGAGATGACCCCAGTACCTCAGTTGAAAATGCAGAAATCACCGGTCTTCTGTGTCGCTCGCGCTGGGAGATGGAGACTGAAGCTGTTCCTATTCGGCCATCTTGCTCCGCCCCGTGAATTAACTCTTAATTAACTAGATGATTTGTCTGGACTAAAACTCTATATTTTGTTCAGGTAGTAGCGTACTATGGTATTAGATTAACACGTATCTTTATTTAAACTTACAGAAAGCCTAAAAAATATTCTTAACCATAAAGTATATTTTAATTTAACATTGAAATTATTTCTCAGAAATAACCTTAGATTGATACTGTTGTTAAAGAGGGCTCAGTGCATTGCATTGTTTCTGCTTTGAAAACAATATTATCATTAGTAATATCATAGTTGCTGATATTAAATGGATACAAGTTCAGTGAACTAATTAAAGATTAAAGCAGAAAATCTTTACTGTGGCATTAAATCAACCCATAGTTTCAGAATTCATTATGCTAAACGTTCTAGTAATTAAAGAGCACTTAAATGAAACACACGCAGATAAATTAAAACTGAATTTCACAAGCTGAAGCTTGTAATGGCATCCTAATAGAGATATACATAAAATATATTCCACTAAAGATTGTGCCGTTTAGTTGCTATATAGTTGAACACAGAAATTACTGGTGCCACCTATTGGTCAAAGAGTAGAATTCCAACAGCTGCTTAATAAAAGTACTAATCAGAAATTTCATTACAAAATAATGGGTTTCATAAAGTGAATGTATCGGTGTTATTTCTTGGTGTTGAAATTGTACTTAAATTTTAATACATACATTTTAAGTGATATATTAAATGACTATGAAAGTATTTGCTAACTTTAAAAACCAGGAATAAGAATTCATAAAAATGATTTTTGTACATATAATTTTAAACCATAACTCAGTGTTTTTGTTTAAATTACTATTCAATAAACCTAGACATTTTAAACCAGTGTGGTTCTCATTAAAATGTCCAAAAAAACATTCCAGTGCCATGACCCCACCTCAAAGTAATTAAATCAGAATTCTTTGAGGATTGTGGTGGGGAGAGTTTGTGAGGGATCAGCCATCAGTGTTTTTTTTTTTTTTTTTTTTTTTTTTTTTTTTTTTTTTTTTTTT
>NC_045441.1:93151224-93225355 GCF_002776525.5 Piliocolobus tephrosceles
TTTTTTTTTTTTTTTTTTTTTTTTTTTTTTTTTTTTTTTTTTTTTGGCGGGGGGAAGTACTTGAGATAATTTTAACAAAGAGTCAAGGTTGTTAATCACTTTTTTTTGCAGCAAACAACTAAATAAAAAAATCTGGTTTCTCATCAATAAAAACGATGGAGGGGTGTGGTGGCAACCTTTAAAATCTCTTTTACCTCTATTTATCCAACAGTCTTCACACACACACAAAAGATCACTCACACCATAGTAAGCATCCTGCAGAAATATTTTTTTCCTTATAATCCCTAGCATAGGAAAATAAATCACCCACATTGAAAACATTCTCTAAGTCAAGAAAAAAATATAAAATTATTTTTATAAAGTTATGTAAACAAACCTGGTTTCTTGAAAGCTAACTGTGTTGTTGAAAAACTTTATAAAGGCTTTATAAAGCCAGAACACAAGGCAAGCTAACTCCAATTATTTAGTATGTGTCAGAGGTGCCAGATTTACAGCCTCAAAGGCTTAAGTCCATTACCCACCAAACGATGTACTAATGGAGTTCTATGGTGCCTCATTCACCAAGTGCTAGACATAAAATGCTGATATAAAACATGGTCTCTAGACTCCAGAAGCTGACAGTCCATGAGGGGAGATGAACTTGACATATATGTGATGGCACAGAATGCTATATAATTGTGTTTTCAGTGTGTAGAATCATCAATATGTGCTGTCCAGAGTTCAGAGAAGATGGAAATCCATGAAGACTATCTTAATCAAGGGAACCCTAGGAAGAAAATTAAAACCTATTAGCACAGAGCTGTTAGGTGAGACTGTATAGCATTTTAAGGGAGAAAGTCCAGAGACTGGAATCAAAGAGAACCATAAGTTGGGTGTTGGGATCTGTGAAGACACAGAGGAAGCAGTAAAGGAAATAGGGGAGTTATTAGAAAAGGTTGAAGAAAAAAATACCAAGATAGTGTAATATTATTGAAACAAACCAAGAAAGAGCTGTTTCAAAACAGTGGTAAATTGGTAATGTAAAATGTAGCTGAAATAAAAGGGAAAGCAGTATGAAGAACCAAGAGAATGACAGAAAGAAAAACCAGGGTAGAATATTATGGAATAATACAGGATAACGCTATAAGGGGTTATGATGCTATTTATTATCCTAGTTAAAAAAAAATAACTAAGACTCAGAGATATATGATTCTCCCCAGACCACACATTTAGCTAATTAATGGCAGAGATCCTGGCATGTTTCACTGATGAGTGTCAAATAAAGATGTATACACATGTCACCTGTATGATACTTGAAGTCATTCTTCTGAAAATTTCCTCTACAAGGATCTGTCTCGTTCATCTTTGTATCCCTTATCATGCCTAAAAAGGAAGTGGGTAGTCAGTAAGTACTGAAATGTTGAATGATTGAAAAAGTTATAATCCTAATTGATGATCACAGATTGCTTCAATCTTAGCCAATAGTACCAGTCTCTGGAATGACTTATCTCAGTTAGGAAACTGATCATCTAAACAAGGTGAATATGGAATCACCCAACAGTTCTGTCCTGCCCACTACACAGACAAAACCAATTCACTGAGACTGTGGCATTGCAGTAAAGGAGTTTGACTCAAGGCTGGCCATGCCACAGAAAAGACAGAGTTATTACTCAAATCAATCTCCCCAAAGACTCAGAGGTTAGGGGTTATATGGACCAGTTGGTGGGCAGGGGGCTGGAGAATGGGTCCTGCTGACTGGTTGAAGATGAAATCACGAAGGTGTGGAAAATGGTTTTCCTATGCTGAGTCCTTCTCTGGGTGGGGCCACAGGACAGGTTGAGTTACGTATCACGGGCCCAGGCGGGGTCAGTTGATTGCTAGGAAATCTGAAAAAAAATCTCTAAAAAAAGTCTTAAGTTTTACAGTAGTGATGTTTTCTATAGGAGCAACTGGGGAACTCAACAAAACTTGTGGCTTCTGGCCACATGACTCCTGAGCAGTCAGGGATTATAGAAACTATAGAAATTTATCAAAGTTCAGGCCCCTCCCATAATCTTATTCTTGTGGCCTTTCATTAGTCTTACAAAGGCTGTTTTCAGCAAGGAGGGGGTTATTTTTTAAGGAAGGGCTATTGTCATCCTTGCTTTTAAGTTAAACTATAAGCTAAATTTCTGCTAAGGTTAGCTTGGCCTATACCCAGGAATAACCAAAAACAGCTTGGAAAGCAGAAGCAAGATGGGGTCAACTATGTCACATTTCTCTTACTGTTATAATTTTGCAAAGGCAGTTTTATAAACATTATAATCAATATATATAGCACTAAAGGCATTTTATGTATGAGTGTTAAATATTATCAGTTTTGTACTCTACCCACATTGATTTTTATTTTGAAAAGGTGATAAACCTGAAGTATATTTTTCATTTTATTATTTAGTTTTATTTTTTTCCGAACTTTGAGCACTTCGTGAGTAAACAAAGAGCCCCGCAGCTGAGAAATTCTTAGCCTGGCAGAAGAGACAGGCATTTCAGTCTTCTACCCTGAAATTCTGAGCAACCCATATTTCATCAAAATGATAGAAATAAGCAGCTATATGAGAATCCAATTTTGTTATCCACCTATAATAACTCTTACTTATTGCTCTTCTATTTTAAAAAGTTAGTTCCACTAGGGCTTGAGTTGCTCCATTAAATGACTTTAAAATGTGGTTTGCTAAGTGATCCTTTCTGTCTTGGTAGGACTTCAATTAAGCTATTCTCTAAAAGCAGAGAGAACTGCTAACAATGCCTCACTTCGGTATATTTACCTTCTGCTTTCTTGTATTGTAAATTCACGTCCCAGCTGGGGATTTGACTTCCAATAAAATCTTATTGAAATTTACTTTTCCTCCCCTCTTTCATCAACTCCACCATTTCCCGTGATTGCGGGAATGATGTGGGGAAGAGCATTTTGAAAACAATGTGAAACGTGTTTAAGTGCTTTTTAAACAAGGCATTATTTGATGTGTGGTTAAAACTCTCTGGGAGCTAATAACAACCTTCTCCTGTCATCATCTAACCTGTGCCCCATGTCACAGTATTGAGGCAGAGGCCAGCACAGCGACCCCCTGTGAAATCAGCTGGTAGGTTATTTCTTTCTATTGCTGTTGACAGTTTAAATCTTCTGTCAGATCTAAACTCAGGCACTTGCCATACAGAAATTCAGAGACCCAGAAAGCCTGCAAATACTGAGCTGATCCACCGAGATTAAAGGGAAACATAGAGATAATCCAAAAGAAGCTAAAATATCTCTAGTATACTTCAGTCTGCGGTCTCTATTTAAAACTTTAAAAATCTCAAATTAAAAAGCATTTAATGTCACGTTCTCCGTGATGCTGGGACAATTGTTATGAGTAATATGGTTTTGAAGGCTAGCTTACTTTGAACCATGTTAAAGGTTAGTGTTTCCAAAGCTAGGAAAACTACATATTTATAAATAGCAGCTAAGGAAAAGCATGATGATTCTTAATACATCGTCAATGCCTTTGGCCCTTTACAATAAAAAGATATTAAACTCTATAAGTTCTATTTATTAGATTATATTTGTGATGATGGTCACCGTATAAATCTGAGTTGCTAGTATTATTTTGCTTTATTTTCATACAAGGCTTTTCCAGTGTTGAGGCTCAGATAACAGTACCCTAAAGTATGGCATTCTGGCATGCTGAGTGTTTGGAACTAAAGAAAATTAAAAGGCCTTACAAGCGACTGCAGGATGGAGAACTTTAACCTTCTCCTGCTTCTACCTCCAAGCACAGGATAGAACTCTGTCTCTGAAGTTCTCTTATCTGACGCTTCTCCAGAAGGAGCACGATGGCCTTCAATCTCCTCCCTGAAATATCATTGACCAGGGGAAATTAAACTCATTCTGTAGGAAGGAAAACTGAAGAATGTCATCACACCTAGACTTTTTCAGAAGCTATTGTCGGTCCTCCAGTCCCATTCAATTTCCAAAGAGAATGATTTACAAATTATTTTCTGCATATTAAATTATCCTAAAAATCATTTACTACTCCTTAACATTGCCTTTATTTCCCCATCTCCATTTCTCCTATGAAGAGGGTGTTATTTAAGCTTCAGCCATCCGGCCACTCTTTGAGTCTCATATTTTGTATGATTCCCATGCTTACACACATTAATAACTTTCTGTGTCTTTTCTCCTTCTAGCTATCTATTGTCAATTTATTTCGACAGACTCTAGCCTTCAGGAGGGAAGGGAAAATTCTCTTCGCCCCTGCACCTGATATAGCCAATTTTGATTTCTGTATAGATGAAGGAGTATGGCAGCAACTCAAGTAACTAAACTGCATTGTAAACTATTGGCAACATAGACAAGCACTATTATAAACTTTCATGGCTAACCAGATAAGGCAACCCTGAGCCAGCACACTGGCACTGTCCTATCTTGCTTTCTAGTCAGCCCACTTAGGTTTTGCTGTTGGTTACAGTGTTAAGTTCTGCGCAAAGGAACCCTATCAGTGGGCAAGAGGCTGGGTCAGAGAGGGCCCTTTTCCTAAGACACACATGCTGAGAGAGCCAGTCTCTAAGTTGCCTGAAGGCTTTGTGACCAAATCAAACTGGGGTCCCCTTACCCAGTGCAGTAAAGTCAGACACTGATGCAGAGATTTGGAGCAGGTGAAAGGGGCATTTATGCATGGTACCAAGCAGGGAGAATGGGGGTAGCTAACACTTAAGGCCTGAGCTCCCCAGTGGCTTACAAGCAAGGGTTCTTAAAGGCAGGGGTACATTTCAGGAAAGGGGAAGTTGCAAGCAAAATCATAAACTGATACCTGGAAGTGTTAGGTTGGTCTGGTCCATACCTATGACTCTCTCCAGGGTCCTCAGGAAGAAATTCGGAACAAAGAAAGATGATCAGAGTTCAGTCCTCAGTTCCCCCTTATCTGAAGTCTGTATCATTCCCCCTTATCTGAAGTCTATGTGATAGACCTCATTTTCCATCTGGTAGGAGTTTCTGAAAAATAAATCAAGAACATATGTTCCTTTAGGGAACCAAAGCATTGTATGACTCTGGCTTGCTTGGTGGGGGGACATCTGTCAGGTCCCTAAGAGGGGTCCCTACTTTGTCTTAACTTTCCATATACTCTAGTAGCCCTGACCATAGTCATCTTGACCAAGTGTTTAAAAAGTTTCCCCAGTATGGGGTAGTTTAATTGTACAAAGGGTTCTTAAAGAATATTAAGAAAAATGTTTCCGTGTCATGTAGATGGCTTCTCTAATGATGGACGGCAATGGGTTAAGCCAGAGAAAAGACTTTTCTTCCCAGTCATTTCACATTATATCACCTAGGCAGCTGCTTATTTTAGCTTTTCAAACCAGACCTTCCCCAGCTCCCCTTAGTGGGGAAATTAGCTGTGGAGAACAGAGAAGTGCTCTCATTTAAATGCTCAGTAATCAGATAATCTTCTGTGGGGAATCAGAGTTGGTTATAAAGTAATTTGGGAACAAATGACACTGTGATGGTTTGGAAAAATCAGGGTATCTTTAGCTCATGATAAATTTAGCTCCCTCAGTGTGTGAGATGAGCAGAAAATCACACCTGTTAGTATATGAAGACTTTCTGAACAAAGTGATCAGAGAGGAGGGGTGGGGTGAGAAGGGAGGGATATGATGTTTGAGTCACTAAGGTCATGCTGCACTGTGCACCTTATGGGATTAGGATCCTGACTCCTGCAATACCAGTGACCAGCAACGTTTATTCATGCCACTCCATCCTCCAGCTCTGGAAATACATCACCTTGTTACTGCATGAAGTGGTGAGAGAGGGAATTAGAGATTTTAGTGTTAATAGATAAATAAATTTGCAAAAAAAAAAAATCATTATTTTTAACTTTCTACTTTGTTAAATTCTCTCTGTAGTTATCATTAATAAGTAAAATTACCACAAAATTTTTTCAGCTTTCAAAACAGCACTAAATAGAAAACAAATGCTGTTTAAAATCAAGCTAGGATAAAATTAGGAAAAGGAGAAACATAGCTGTTAACAGATCTCAGGTTAGCACTTTAGGAAGCTTAGACAAATTAAATTCTCAGCATATAATAATGTCCTTCTTAGTGCCTGCCTTCCCCCATCACCCAGTGCCCAATAACCCACCTCCCAGGCAGCACCCCACCATGATAACTTCTTTAATTAAAAAAAAAAAAAAAAACTCACTCAAAACTTACTTGTAGCATGGAATATAACATTGTCTTTAAAACATAAAATTCAAGACTATAGTTTTGTATTGTTATAGTATATATGCTCATACACATATACTTATTTATATAATTACATACACTATCAAATGTAAAAAAGAAAATGTGTATGTGTATAAAATATGGACATTCACACAAACCAACACTAATAAAAGGAAAAGTACTATAAGAAAATTTAATACACCACATATTAATAATGATTTGCTTTGGGTAATGGTGGATAGACTTTATATCATTTTTGAATTTTTTTAATATATTCTATAGTAGGTATTTATTGGGAAGAGGTAGTGCAATATAGCAGTACAGAGCAGTGGTTCTTAAACTTTCATGTATATTACCATCACCTAGACAGCTTGTTAAAGCTGATTATTGGACACAGAGCCGACCCCAATTCTCTGGTTCAGTAAGTCTGGAGTCTGAATGAGAATTTGCATTTTTAACAAGTTCTCCAGTGATGATGGTGCTGCTGATCTTGAGCCAAACTTTGAGAACCACTGGTTCAGAGCATGAGTTTTATGTTTAGTTGTGGAACTTCAGGTAAATAATTGCTATGGTCTGGATTATTATTATTTGTCTGCTCTAAACTTCATATTGACATTTGATCCCCAATGTTGGAGGTGGAGCCTAGTGGGAGGTGGTGGGGTCATGGGGGTAAATTCCTCATGGACTAGTGTCCTCCCTAGAGGGCCACTGACTTCTCACTGTATTAGTTTTTTTGAGAACTGATTGTTAAAAAGAGCCTGGCACCTCTCTCTCTCTCTCTCTTGCTTCCTCTCTTGCCATTGACCTCTGCACACTCTGGCTCCCCTTCATCTTCCGCCAAGAAGCAGCCTGAAGGCCTGAAGCCCTCACTAGATCCTCAACCAGATTCTAATGTCTGAACCTTTCCTAACATTAGAATCATGAGTCAAATACACTTTTTGTCTTTATTAAATCACTCACTCTCAGGAATTCCTTTATAGCAATAGTAAACAGACTGAAATAGTGACTAATCTCTTTTAGCTTAAATATTTTTTCATATAAATAAAATAGCAAAATACTTATCCCAGAGATGTTGGGAGATTAACGCAGGGCTTGTAAAATTTACATGTATAGTAAGCTTAAGCTTATTAGGCAATATAATTAGTTCTATGCCTGCTTAATCAGATAATGACAAATATTAGCTTCTAAAAAAAAGTGAATAGTAAAATAAAATTTACCTGACTTTGTCCTAGTGTCTAGAATCTTCACAAAGTAACACATTTCCTTCCAAAAAACCCCACCATTTTGAGTTAATTGTTGACTGAATTAAACTGACAATCTCAGATAGCATATAATAGTTCATCTATAATCAAAAACGTTTTGTTTCTCAAAAAAAAAAAAAAAAAAAAACTGTGCGAGGAGATTCATAGAATATAGATCTGCACTGTCTAAAACAGCAGCCACAAACCACACGTGGTTAATGAGCATTTGAGATGTGGGTAATGTGCACTGAGATGTTCTGTAGGTATAAAATGCACACTGGATTTTAAAGACTAAGAAAAAAGAATACAAAGGATGTTCTCAGTATTTTCTACTTTTTACTTTTAAAAAATGTGGTGGCTTCTTGAAAATGTTAAATCACAAATATGACTCTCATTACATTCCTGCCATAGACCTTACAGTAAAACTAAGATTGGAGATCAGGGTCTGTACACTAAAAACCCTCTCACACGTGGCCTTTGTTAACGTTGCTTTTTTAGTATTTTATTCTAAATGAAATGGTTAAATCTCTAAACACAAAATATCAATGTAACTTCCTACATCTCACATGGCTACTATACAATTAATTTTTATTTGTTATTCAGATATAATAAGTCTTTAGTATGGCCTCAGGGTGTCAATGAAAAAGAAAGCAGCATATATTTTTCTTGGGCAGTCCATTCAAGAGTTCAATACATTTGTCATTTTATACCTCAGAGACCTTAAACCACTATTCCAAGGGTCAAGTATGTATACTCAATCCAAAAGTCTCATGACTGCAGAATAAATATATGGAAGTAATGACACATATAGAATTTTTCTTAAGGAGAATTTCCATTTGGTGGTACGGGAGTTATTGTATTTGACTTTTAACAAGACTTTGCAAAAACTTGTTAACTTGAAGGCTCTGTATTTCAACAATGTATAGAGAGATTCTTTTAGTTATTAGCTGTGGTCCTGGTGTCAGCTGGGAAACCAGGATGTGAATCCAGACTCCATCACTGCTATTTCTATTCACCTGTAGGCAACTATGAGTAACTGTTGGCTTTCATACCTGTGAAATAGGACTAATTATAGTGCCTTCCTCAGAGGACTCTTGTGAGGGTTGAAGATTACACCATAAAATAAATGTGAAGCATTTAGCACAGTGCCTTACCACAGAAGGTCCTCCATAAACCTCATTCATACTTAGGTGTTACACAGGCAGATTCATAGGGGATTGACATATACAAGTTATATGGTTGTTTTGTTGTGGTGGTTATTATTGTGGTTATTATTGCTGTTTTATGTGAATGAGTATATTTTACATAAAATTTAAGTGCTGCCCAAATCACATGACTGTCTACTTCTAAACAAGCTTGAAATGACCAAGATATAATGATATACAAGCCAAGCACAGCAGCATTTGGGAACTCCGTTAAAATGCTGCATCAATTGCAGAGAGGAATCACAGAATTTTATGACTTGGTAACCATGGGGAAAAATAGTTCAATACTTAAGTTTTAAAAAGGCACCTCTCAAACCTTATAAAACATACTAGCATGTCAGTGTGATGATATGTTAGCTTGTAAAAGTATTTGAAAGTTCACTGTAGGTTATCAATATGCTAACTTCATACAACCGTGTACGTATTTTCTAGAACTGCACTCTGTGCTTTGCCCAAAACTCTGTTGTGTGAGTCACATAACTCATAGTGAGGTTAATCATATCCATTACGTATCCTATCCAGGTATAGCAACTCACTTTGTAATGTGGTGATACTTTCCATCTATTCTTTTGCTTCAGCCAAAAAAGTGACAGAAAGAATCCCCTTGTAATATCTTGTTACTTTTTTTTTCTCGGTGTAATTTTAAAATGTTGATAAATAAATGATAAAACCGCTAGTCCTTATAAGCTCAAAAATATTTCTTTGGCTTTCCATGTATATTCAATGGAGATGAGAGCAAAGGAAAGTAGAATTAGCAAAATGCTTTCTAGCCTTTTTAGTTACGTGTATTTTAAGCACAAATTCAAAGAAGTGAATTAGGATTTTGGTTTGCCCTGAACTTTGAGTCTAGTGTCTCACATGTCTCTCTGGCTCACAGAAAGTAGATTGAATGCTAGGTCCTCTAAAATGTCACCAAAATAACCTTAAATAAAACAAAACTGAGTTTATTGCTTCCTATGGTATAGGAAGTTTACTACCTCAACAGAGTCTTAACATCTAAGGGAAGGAAGGGCAAAGTAGAAATATTTAGAGATAAAGAAAGGTTTGAGAATCTGGTTTACAGACAGGTATTTTAAGCAGGGTTTTTTTAAGAATGGGGTAACACTAGTGATATAATAATTGAAGACTGATAAATACTACTAGGAGAGAATTTCTTAGGGGGTTTTATGGAATACACAATCAATTGATACTATATTTGCAAGTTAAGTAGTTCATGGTTGATTGAAATAGATTTTCACGAAGTTTCTCAAATAAACAACAAAGTTATTTTGCAACTTTCATCTTTTGGGGTAAGAGTTTCTCAGAATAGTAAAGTCATGTTGATGAAGACTGTGGAATAGTAAAGTCATAATGTAGACAATAAATAGTGCAGGTATGGATGACTCGGGGTCTTAAGTAATGATAAGTGATATTAATGTAGTAAGATATAGAGATCTTTAAATTGTGTTGTGTGTAAACATTTTAGCTTTGACTTGGAAAATGCTCATTGTTTCATTTACCCAGTATCTAGAAAATGTGAGGCTAAGAGTAGGAATAAAGCAATGGAGGAGAATAGGGGAATATGAATAGAGTTTGCATGCTTGTGTATGGGGAGATGGGTAGAAACGTTACATAAACTGGTCAGAGGGAGGTGACTGAGAAGATGACATTTGAGCAACTTGAAGGAAGTGGCAAAAAGCCCTCACATGAGGCCTGTCCTTTGAGGGAGAGGATTTGACGTCCCATCCACTAACCTCAGGCTTGAACTATGTGGTTTGCTTTGACCAATTAAATGTAAGCAGAGATTTTGGTATCATTTGTAATTGCAGCAAAACTGATTCAAGCAATTTGTGAGGCAAGGGCTTTCCAGCTGAAACAGGGGAATGCCCAGGTTGTAGGCCAGGGGAAACCCTGGTGTGTTGGAGGGACAACAAGGGACAATCAATTTGAACCACAATGAATGAAGAAGTGAACATAAGAAGTGAGAGAGTCTAATAGCTGTTGAGAATCAAGTCTTCCCATTCAATCCAGGTTCTTGGGCTATCTTTGGTTGTTGATTAACCTCTACAATTTTGACAGTTCTATACTGAAACATGACCATATTTTGAGTTATAGCATGTAAACACCCATTTGAATGCCCATGGCTCTTCTCTTAAGTTGTTTAATTCTCTCATTGTTATTTCACTTCTACCGGTTTATTGTTTGTTTTCCAGTGTCGAATATAAGCAATTTAAGGAGAAGGGCTATATCTTATCCATGCTTGGAACTCTAATAAGGCCTAGTATAGTGAATACCCCCATTCAATTAGTACCAGTTGAGTATTTCTTATCTGAAATGCTTGGGACGAGAGTGTTTCAAATGTTAGATTTTTTCATATTTTGGAATATTTAGAAATACATAATGAGATATCTTGGGGATGAGATCCAATTCTAAACATGAGATTCACTTATGTTTCATATACATCTTATATGCATAGCCTGAAGGTAACTGTATACAATAACTTAATTACTTTTGTGCGTGAAATAAAGTTTTGGCAGTGTTTTCACTGCAACCCATCACATGAGGTTAGGTATGGAGTTTTTCCACTTGTGGCATCATGTCAATGTTCAAAAAGTTTTGGATTTTTGAGAATTTTGGAATTTGGATTTTCAGATTAGAAACGTTCAACCTGTATTTGTTGAATTAATGTGTGATACCTGACAGAAACATTAAATTCTTTAATTATAGGCAGATTCCTATCTTCTTATAGCTCTACCAAACTTATTATTGAAGATAAAGTTCTTAGGTCATGAATGTAGTGTATGTATATATGTGTGTATTTAGAGATGGAGTCTCACTCTGTCCCCCAGGCTGGAGTGCAGTGGCGCAATCTCAGCTCACTACAGCCTCAATCTCATGGGCTCAAGTGATCCTCCCCTGTTAGCCTCCCAAGTAGCTGGGATCACAGGAGTGCTCCACCATGCATGACTAATTTTTGTATTTTTGATAGAGACAGGGTTTTGCCATATTGCCCACACTGGTGCCAAACTCCTGAGTTCAAGCAATCTACCTGCCTCAGCCTCCCAAAGTGCTGGGATTATAGGCATGAGCCACCATGCCTCGCCTTGTACTGTGCTTGTAAATAATTGAAAATGTATTTCATGTTTAAATACCTTTGTATTGTCAGTACAATATCTTGTTAATAATCAAACACATTGAAATCAAACACATTGGATTCTGACTATTGACCAACATAGTCAACAAAACAATTTTCCTATAAAGTGCCATGCAGCTCAGGAATTCTTTAAACTATAAAATTATTTAAACTATAAAAATAAATATATTGTAAGGATTATCTTACCACCATTTTGTGTTAAACAGGGTAAATACTATCTGGTATAGCACACATCAAACAAAGAATAAATACTGAAGTACTTCCTCAGTTTTCAGCAGTGTTGAACATTATATTCAAAATTGATAAAACAAAAATAAAGTGACAATTTGGTAATCAAAAATATTACTGGAACAAAAAACTCTTAACATCTTCCCCAAATTTATAACTTATACACATAGATTGTTATCTCCATTATTTGGTACTAAATATCACCTATCTAAGAAGGACACTACCACTTACAGAATATGTAAATAAAACATGAAGTGGGGGTCTAAAGTTTTGTTTTAAATGCATTGACAAATTATTTCTTCACACTTGGTTCAAAAAGACTTCATTATTAATTATAATAGATATGCCTCTTCCACATAGCATATTCAGATGATGTGTAGGAAATTATTTTACAGAATAAAGCCAATCTTTATATAACAAACAGAAAGGGTTCTATGTGATTTGTGGCTGATTGCCTCTAAGATCTATAAGGCACCATTCAGCTTAAAATTTTTGAACAGTGAAAACAAATATGTTAAGAATTGTATTCCTACCACATTGCAGAAACTTCTTTAGGAATTTACTGTCCTACTCTTTTTACTCTAAGGGACAGAAATTTAATCATGATTAATATAAAGTATTGTTATTTGTTGTTATTTATAACATTCACTGAGTGTATCCTTTCATCTCTAAGCACTGAAAGAGATTCAAAATTTGGTCTGTGATCCCTATCTGGTGATCTTTCCAAAGATGTAAAGCATGCAGTTGTAACCACATACAGAAATGCGAAGTGAGTGACAGAAGCAATAGGCACTAGATTTACTTTGTAGCAGCCATCACAGCTAGTAGATTGCTCCATTTTGAAAGTTTGTTCATTGACTGTGTGATGAATTACTTAAGATCTTTGCACGTGCACTCATTTTCTCATCTATCAAAGAGGTTAAAGAGTAATTCCTTTTTTTGCCTAGCATGCAGGCATGTGCCTATAGTCCCAGCCTCTTTGGAGGCCAAGGCAGGAGGATCCCTTGAGCCGAAGAGTTTGAGGCCATAGTATGCCATGATAGTACTGTGAATAGCCACTGTGCTCCACCCTGGGCAACAAAGCATGACCCCATCTCTAAACATAAATAATAAGTAGTTACCTTTTAGAGCCACTGTGAGGATGAAATGAGTTGATGCAGGCAAAGCTCTTAAAAAACTACCTAAGCCAAAATAATCTTTCAATAACTTAGCTGTAAGTGAAGAGCAGAGCCTCCCCTCGAAAAGATGGAGAGACGAGCAAGGTGTGATTAATGGCATTGTGGAGAATGGCCTGGTTGAAGGAAGAAAGTTTATTTGGTTTGTGATATTGGGAGTAATATAATGAAGTGTCTGTGTAAAGTTTTTTCCCCTGTTTATTAGTTAGATGTGCACTGACTATCCCAGAGGGACTAAGCAATTTGTTTTCTTGTGGACTAGAAATGACTCTCTGGACAAAGAGATTTTATAATACTTTGCAAGTGTCTCTATTACATTTATCACACAAGGTGATAATTAATCAAACACTGACTCTCCTGTTAGAGGAGGAACTCTTTGAGGACAGAATGAATGCTTTATTAATCTGTGTCTCTTCATTTGACCCCTGACATACAACCCCTGATGTACTACTGTGTCTGGCTTTAAAATCAATATGGACAAAACCAATCATGGAACATCTTTGATGTTCAAAGACATTTAAAATGAGGTTTATAATTGTTGCGAAGCTTAAGAAAAACTGCATGAGGTCAGGCAAAATGTATGATTAAGGAGCTGATTAATCTTATATTCTCTTGCCAGTGAGAGTACTATAAATCTTTGATATTCCAAGTTTCAGAAAGGCATCTGCCACAGAATTTCTGTTGGGCAAAATGTTGCTGCACATAACAAATAATAAATACAGCAATAACTGTATGTCTCTTATTTATTCTTTTTTATCGTGAATAGCATAATGGCATAGGCGCCATCCAGTAAATTGTATGCAATTTATCATTATTTTCTGTACTGATCTCTTGGTGACCTAGAAATCTAATTTGTTTTAGAGCAGTCCCCAGTACTTTAACTTTGCCAAGCCCCTTATCCTTTCAAAAGATGCTTGCTGTTTTATCTTTTCCTTTCAAAAGATGCTCACTGTTTTAGTGACCATGGATGTTACTATCTTAAAGCTAATCACTAAAAGTGGTGAACTCATATTCATTGTAAAGACATCTGTGATGATTGGCACATCTTCTCTAACGCAGAACACTAAGGTTGACAAAGAGCCATTCAAGCTAATAAATTAAGCCAGTGAGTTTAGGGTATTTGGATCTAATAGACACAAGTGAATGCTTTTTTTCATTTTCTCTGAATCCTAAGTAAAATTTAAGATGAACTCTACAGTTTGGATTTGATAAATCAAAATACATTTTTTTTTTTTGCGTTTGTCACTCTTGAATTGTTTGTTAAAGTTATATCACTCAGATGTCTGTGAGATAATATGGTTAGTTATAATGAAAATGCTTCAGTAAATTTTATTTTTATTTTTTTCTTATTATTAAAAGCAACTTATGAAGTATATGTTTATGAATAATTTATGTATTGAACTGCAGCTCTTTTTATAAATACAAGGGACTATTATTATTATAACTGATAGATAAAACTGTGTGTATTTATCATGTATGATGTTTTGAAATATATATAGTAGAACGGCTAAATGTAGCTAATTAACATATGGATTAATCATAAAGTATGATTTTTGTGGTGAGATTTATAATCTACTCTTTTAGCATGTTTCAGCAATACATTGTCAATAACTATAGTCACCATGTTGTACAATAAGTCTCTTGAACTTACTCCTTCTTTCTAACTGAAATATGTATCCTTGGACCAATATTGTTGTTCTTTCTAATTCAGGCATAAGAAAATTGTACATGTGAGTACATTTAGTATATGGATTTTACTTTAACAGATCTTAGAAAAGGAAGTTTTATTATATAAATTTTAAAGATATTTTTGTGGAGCGTGGTGACTCGCACCTGTAATCTCAACACTTTGGGAAGCCAAGGTGGCAGGATCGCTTGAGCCCAGAAGTTCGAGACTAGCCTTAGGCAACACAGCAAAACCCTGTCTCTAAGAAAATACAAAAACTGCTGGGCATGGTGGTGCACACCTGTAATCCCAGCTACTGGGCAGATTGAGGTGGAAGGATCACCTGAGCCCAGGGAGGTCCAGGTTGCCATGAGATGTGATTGCACCACTACCGAGCAAGACTCTATCAGGAAAAAAAAAAAAAAAAGAGAGAGAGAGAGAGAGAAAAGACTGTAAAATATATGAGCAAGAAATTGAACATTTATTTGAAATTTCAGCTCCTAATGAATAAGAGAAACTCCTGAGCAACGAACAAATGTTTGTTACTGAAGAGGACAATATTATTCGATGCCTTTGTTCGTGATATGGAAGAGCCATGCTGTATATACTCTGGTATTCAAGATGGAAACTCATTTCTGAAAGTAACAATTTGTAGTAACAATTTCACATACCAACCCGTTTTGAAAGGAAAAAAAAGAAGTCCTTACTTGTTTGTGTAAAAAGTAGTCATCCGTAGTGCTTAGAGGCATCTGCATCTAATTCTCTGAGAGTAGTATAAGTGGGAGCATTAGTTTTCTATCTTTGGGTGAAAGTTATTAATTCAAGTGATGCTTTCTAGTTCCTAATCTATATGACTCTTTTCAACATTCTGCTATTGTACAATGTGCTTTCTAGATAAGAAATGATGTAGCATTTTGGCTTAAACTCTCATTCCACACTGCTTTATTAAAGTGTTTCAGATCTTTTAGCTTTGGGGAAACTATGTGCTTTCTTTCATTAATATCATGTGACCAACCCCATTCAACTGGAAATCATCCAAATCCTTAATTTTGCCACAATGGTTTGGGCAAATTTAATATAACAAGTATTTTTTTCAGTTAGAGTTGTCTAGGGTGATAGCATAATTGTCTAAAATTATAACTTTCATTATTGGCATGAGAGTAAGATGGATTCCTCGTTCTGTAGACCATCTAGCTTCTTTATATGAAACCACCCCAGGCAGTGACTTACCGGACTCTAATATTCTTCAATTTCCACACCTGCTGTTATTTCTCTGGCAGACCTCCAGAGACGCTGACCTGATCTCATGATTTAATCTGGTACTATTTTCTAAATTTTTATTAAATTTGTCTTCTTTTTCTCATTGTGTGAATTGTGAAGTTTCTTTCTCTAAATCGTTGTGTGATTCCATCACATATTTCATATTCTTTGTACATAACTGTTTCACATTTTTCAAATCTAATAGAAGTTAGATGTGTATTATGTTCATATCCTCAGTAGTGCTTGCAATAACTTACATTTCATGCGAAACCATAGATCTCATGAACATGCCGACGACAGCCTCTAGCAGACAACTCCCATGGTGATCATCAGTCAAAACTGTACTATTAAATTGTGCATTGGTTTGAAAATGCTTTTAACATTAGAACAATCCCACTTAGGATCTAATGAGTAAAATAAATAGGCCATGATAAAGGATGTTGGCAAACAGGTTTGGTTTGTCTCCCACTCTTTTTCATGGGATATGGGTGTTTGTAAGTATGTATAATAATGAAAGTATCACAAGTTTATAGATAAATGGAGGTTCAAAGGCATAAAAAATTAGAATAGAAAAATACGTATCATACAGAAACACGGACTAGAAATAGTTTGAGAAGTATTAAAGTCTATGGGAATGTATATCTTAATAGTTATTAGCATGGCTCAGAAGAATGAATACTAGAATAGTAGCGCGAGAATCGTTGTTCTAGTTCCTCTCTCCCATGAACTTCTGTGGAATTTCAAATGAGTCTTGGAACATTCCTGGCCTTAAGTTTTCTTATCTCCAAACTGAAGGAGCTCAATTAGGTGCTCCTAATTGTCTCTTCTGTCTCTTCAAGCACTGACTTTCTATTGCATTTATTGAATACTCTAGATTGAGAGAGTTCAATTCTACTACATATTAAACACATTTCAACACATCTGTAATAAATAAAGTGGTATAGTATTGGTACAAAAGTAGAAGATTAATGGAAAAATGTAGAGGCCCAGGTGGCATTTTTGTTCACTGGGATAGGCTGGACAAAATATTGTCTTAGAATGACGGCCTAACCATTTATAGAAGCATACAGCTGTATTCTTATTTACTCTTTACATCAGATTGAATTCTAGAAGCACCAAAGTTTTAAACATAAAGAGAAGAGAAGATAGAGAAAATAATGGCAAGAAAGCTTTTTAAAAACATATTCAGTAAGATGGTCTTTGTAAGTATCTCAATAAATTTGGAGGCTATAAAAGAAAACATGGATACATATTATACATGCAAATTAAATACTTCTATGGAGTTGAAAATGCCATAAACAAGTCAAAAGATAAAGAACAATTTGGGGAAGATACTTGTAAAGCGTGTGATAGAGAATTAATTTATTTTATACAGAGAGTTCTTACAAGTTAATAGAAAAAATTGAACAACCCAAGAGAAAAATGGTCAAAGAATATAAACAGACAGTTCACAGAAAAAGCAAAATAGAAATGAACATTTGACAAATTGCTCAGCCTCACTCACATAGAGTAACACCAAGATATCACTTCCATATATGATTTAAAAAAAAAAATGAAATGTTTAATAGAACCCAGAGGATAAAAGTATGTTTATACACTGTTAACAGTAGCCATTTTGTTTTGTTTTGTTTTGTTTTGTTTTGAAGGGCAACTTAGCATAGCTCTCAAAATCTGAAATAATAAATATCTTTAGATCCAGTGTTTCATTTCAAGGTACTTATCCTGTAGTCAACTTGACAAACTATATGTGTAGATTATTCTATTGTGTTGTCAAATTTATATTGTTTATTACTTTTAAAATTTGTAGAATACACTTTGAATATAACATGAAGAATTATTTATAGTGCTGGTTTCTGGGGGAGGAAAGGGAGTTAGAGAGGATTTTTAAATTTTTACTTCTTATCATTTTATACTTCTATACTTTTATACTTCTGTCTATCAAACTTGACATTTTTAGTATAATTGGGTAAATGTTAACAGTTGTAAACTGTGTTATTACTTTTTTTTTTTTTTAAGACAAAGTCTCTTTCTGTCATATAGGCTGGAGTGCAGTGGCATTCTCTCAGCTCACTGAAACCTCGGCTTCCTGGGTTCAAGTAATTCTCGTGCCTCAGCCTCCTTAGTATCTGAGACCACAGGCATGTGCTACCATGCCAGGCTAATTTTTATAGTTTTAGTAAAGACAGGATTTTGCCATATTGGTCAGGCTGCTCTCGAACTACTGAGCTCAAGTGATCTGCCGGCCTAGGCCACCCAAAGTGCTGGGATTACAAGCATGAGCCACAGTGCCTGGCCAACTGTGTCAGATTTTAGCAGTAAATGACAGCATGCTAAAGTACTTCTTAAAGAGGTTGTGTAAAGAATGATGATAGATTAAAATATACTTAAGAAAAACTCGAGCTTGTCTTCTGTCCTAACTTGAAAATAGTAGTTAGGAAAACATATAATATAGGAATATATATGATCTTTTAAAAAATAATAAAGCTCATATAATAAAAATGACAGTTTCTGGAGTTTGTACGAATTGTATGCTTCACTTATTCTTCCAACACCCTAAAGGATTCTTTTGTAGAAGAGAAATGAGATTGATATTCTATATTCTATCATAAAGAACTCAGTGCTTTTTATTTTATGAATTTATTCACACACAAATTGCTTTTAGATATGTCAGTTATTTTAACAGTGGCATGACAAACATTATCATTTATGCAAACCCTGGGCTGTTCAGAAAGTAGATTTCCTATTAATATGCTTTGCCAGTAGACACTGCCCCAGTACTTGTAACTACATTTTTTATTTGGTTTGTACTTGGTGATTGAAAACCTTCTGATTTATAGTCCTCTTAAAAATAATAATTTGTCTCTTAATATCAAGTTGTAAAATAATATTTTTTTAATTTTTAATATTTGTAGGTACCTAGTAGGTATATTTATTTATAAAGCACATAAGATATATTGATACAAGCATACAATGTGTAATAGTTACGTGAGGGTAAATGGGGTAGCCAACACCTCAAACATTTATTCATTCATTGTGTTACAAACAGCTCAATTATATTTTTTATTTATTTCTAAATGTACAATAAATGATTGTCAACTGTTGTCACCTTGTTGTGCTAACAAATACTAAATCTTATTCATTCTATCTAATTATATTTTTGTACCCATTAACCATTCCCTCTCCTACTACTCCTCTCATCCCCAACTCTTCTTCCCAGCCTCAGGTAACCATCATTCCACTCTCTATCTCCGTGAGTTCAATTGTCTTAAGTTTTAGCTCCCACAAGTCAGTGAGAATATGCAAAATTTGTTTTTGTTTGTTTGTTTGTTTCTGGCTTATTTTACTTAACGTAATGACCTTCAGATCCATCCACATTGTTGCAAATGACAGCATCTCATTACTTTCTATGACTGAATAATGTTTCATCATGTATATATACACCACATTTTCTTTCTTCTTTTTTTTTTTTTTTTTTGTTTTTTTGTTTTTTGGTGTTTTTTGGAGACAGAGTCTCATTCTGACCCATAGGCTGGAGTGCAGCAGCACCATCTAGGCTCACTGCAACCCCCACCTCACAGGCTCAAGCAATCCTCCCACCTAAGCATCATGAGTAGCTGAACTATAGGCGTGGGTTACCACGCCAGGGTAATTTTTCTATTTTAAGTAAAGTTGAAGTTTTGTCAAGTTGCCCACACTGGCCTTGAACTCCTGGGCTCAAGTGATCCTCCTGCCTTGACCTCCCAAAATGCTGGGATTACAAGCATAAGCCACATGCCCACTTTTTTTTTTTTTTTTTTTTTTTTAAGTCCATTCATCCATCTACTGACAGGCACTTAGGTTGCTTACGAATCTTGGCTATTGTTAATGGTGCTGCAGTAAACATGGGAGTGTAGGTGTCTCTTCAATATACTGATTTCCTTTCCTTTGGGTATATACCTAGCAGTGGTATTGCTGGAACATATGATAGTTCTATTTTTAGTTTTTTGATGAATCTCCAAACTATTCTCTATAGTGAGTGTATTAATTTACATTCCCACCAATAGTGTACAAAGATTCCCTTTTCTTCACATCCTCACCAGTGTTTATTATTGCCTGTCTTTTTTATAAAAGCCTTTTAACCAAGATAATATCTCACGGTAGTTTTCATTTGCATTTCTCTTATGATCAGTGATGTGTAGCACCTTTTCTTATGCCTGTTTGCCATATGTATGTCCATTTTTTTAAGAAATCTCTTTGCAGATCTTTTGCCCATTTTTTATTGTATTATGAGTTTTTTTTCTACAGAGTTGTTTGAACTGTTTATATATTCTGGTTATTAATCTCTTGTCAGATGGATAGTTTGCAAATATTTTTTCTCATTCTGTGAGTTGTTGCTTCACTTTGCAGATTGTTTCCTTGACCCTGCAGGAGCTTTTTTACTTGATGGAATCCCATTTGTCCATTTTTGCTTTGGATGTCTGTGACTGTAGGATATTACTAAATAAATTGTTGCCAAGTCCAGTGGCTTGGAGAGTTTCCCCAATGTTTCCTCTAGTAGTTTCATAGTTTGAGGTCTCAGATTTAAGTCTTTAATTCATTGCAATTTGATTTTTGTATATGCAAGAGATGGGGTCTAGATTCATTCTTCTGCATATAGATATCCAACTGTCCCAGCAGTGTTTATTGAAGAGACTTGCCACTTTCCCAATGTATTTTCTTGGCATCTTTGTTGACAAGGAGCTCACTGTCGATGTATGGATTTGTTTCTGGGTTATCTATTGTGTTGGCCTCTGTGTCTGTTTTTATGCCAGTACCATGCTGTCTTGGTTACTATAGCTCTATATAATTTGAAGTCAGGTAATGCAATTCCTCAAGTTTTGTTCTTTTTGCTCAGGATAGCTTTGACTATTCTAAGTCTTTTACGGTTCCATGTAAATGTTAGGATTTTTTTTTTCCTATTTCTGTAAGGAATATAATTGGAATTTTGATAGATATTGCATTGAATCTGTAGAGTGCCTTGAACATTTTAGCAATATTGATTCTTCCAATCCTTGAACGTGAAATGTCTTTCCATTTCTTTGTGTCCATTTAAATTTATTTTGTCAATGTTTTATAATTTTTCTTCTACAGATTGTTTACTTCTTTGGTTAAATTAATTTCTAGATACTTTATTCCATTTGTAGCTATTGTAAATAGGATTAATTTCTTGATTTCTTTCTCAGATTGTTCACTTTTGTTATATACAAATGGTACTGACTTTTGCATATTGCTTTTGTATCCTGCAACTTTACTGAATTTGTTTCTTAGTTCTTTTTTTTTTTTTTTTGTAGAGTCATTAGGTTTTTCCAAATCTAAGATCCTATCATCCACAAACAAAGGTCTAGCTATGACTTCTAATACCATGTTGAATAAAAGTGATGAACATGGACATCCTTGCTGTGTTCTCGATCTTAGAGAAGAGGAAAGGCTTTCAAGTTTTCGCCATTCAGTATCACACTAACTTTGGGTCTGTTTTATATGGCTATCATTATGTTGAGCTATGTTCTTTCTATTCCCCATTTTTTGAGGATTTATTTTTTATCATAAAGAGATGTTAAATTTTATTAAGTGCTTTTTTATCATCAGTTGAAATGATCACATGGTTTTTGTCCTTCAGTGTATCACATTGATTACGTTTCATATGCTGAACCATTCTTGCATCCAAGGGATAAATCTGTTTGGTCATGATAAATGATAATGTACTTTTGAAATTGGTTTGCTAGTTTTGTTATTGTTGTTATTGTTATTGTTGTTGTTGTTGAGGATTTTTGTATCAATGTTTATCAAACATATTGGACCTTGAGTTTCTTTTTTTTGATGTGTCTTTATCAAGATTCAAGATTATCGGAGTAATACTGTCTTCATAGCATGAATTTGGAAGTATTCCCTCTTCCTATCAGTTTCAGGATAGTTTGAGTAGGATTGGTTTTAGTTCTTGCTTATATGTTTGGTAACATTTAGGAGTGAAGCCATCAGGTCTCAGGATTTTCCTTGCTAGGAGAATTTTAATTACAGCTTCGATCTTGTTACTTGTTACTGATCTGCTCAGGTGTTGGATTTCTTCATTGTTCAATATTGGTATGTTGCGTGTGTCTAGGAATTCATCCTATTTTCTAGGTTTTCCAATTTATTGGCATATAGTTGCTCATAGTAGCTTTTAATGATCCTTTGAATTTCTGTGTTAATGATTGTAATGTCTTTTTTATTTTTTGAACCCTCATTTTATTTATTTAAGTCCTTTTCCCTCTCTCTCTTTTTTTTTTTTTTCTTAGCTAGTCTGGCTAAAATGTTGTTGATTTTATTTTTTCAAGAGAACAAACTTACTTTGTTGACCTTCGTATTGTTTTCTTCCTTTCAATTCCACTTACTTCTCCTCTGATCTTTATCATTTATTTTCTCCTACTAATGTTTTTCTAATTCTTTAAGATGCATTGTAAGATTGTTTTTCTACTTTTTTATGCAGACACTTATCGCCATAAACTTTCCTATTAGTACTGATTTTGCTGTATTTAATAAGTTTTAGGCTGGGCACAATGGCTCATGCGTGTAATCACAGCAATTGGGGATCACCTGAGGTCAAGAGTTTGAGACCAGCCTGGCCAACATGGTGAAACCCCATCTCTACTAAAAATACAAAGATTAGCTGGGTGTGGTGGTGGGTGCCTGTAATCCCAGCTACTTGGGTGGCTGAGGCAGGAGAATCGCTTGAACCTGGGAGGCAGAGATTGCAGTGAGCCGAGATCGTGCCATTGCATTCCAGCCTGGGCAACAAGAGCGAAACTCCATCTAAAAAAAAAATAAAAAAAATAAAATAAAATAAAACAAATAAAATAAAATAAAATAAATAGTAAAATAGTTTTAGTATGTTGTGTTTCTATTATCATTTGTTTCAAGAAAGTTTTTGCTTTTCTTCTTAATTTCTTTATTGATCCATTGGTTATCCAGGAGCATATTGTTTAATTTCCATGTGTTTGTATAGTTTCCAAAATTCCTCTTGTGTTTGATTTTTGGTTTTATTCTATTCTGGTCAGAGGGGATACTGGATATTATTTTAGTTATTTTGAGTTTCTAAGATTTGTTTTGTGGTCTAACTTATGATTTGTCTTTGAGAATGATCCATGTGCTAAGGAGAAGACTATGTATTCTGCAGCCATTGGGTGATATGTTCTCTAAATATCTATATAAGTCCATTCAGTCTATAGTGCAGGTTAAGTCTGATATTGCTTTGTTAGATTTCTGTCTAGATGATCTGTCCAATGCTAAAAATGTGATTGTGAAATCTCCAGCTATTATTGTATTGGGGTCTATCTCTCTCTCTAGCTCTAACAATATTTGCTTTATAGTCCGGGTGGTTCCGTGTTAAATGCGTATATATTTATTATTGTTATTACCTCTTACTGAATTGACCCTTTATCATTATATAATGACCTTCATTGTCTCTTTTTATAGTCTTTGTCTTGAAATCGATTTTGTCTGACATAAATATAGGTACTTCTCCCCTTTTTAGTTTCTGTTTGTATGGAATTTTTTTTCCATCTATTTTCACTCCATTTTTGTCTTTATGGGTCAAGTGTAATTCTTGTAGACAGTAAATCATTGCATCTGATTTTCTTCATCCACTCAGCTACTCTGTGTCTTTAGATTAGAGAGTTCATTTACATCCAATATTATTATTAATACGTATGAACGTTCTCCTACCATTTTGTTATTTGTGTGCTGGTTGTTTTGTGTTCTTTCCTTCATTCATTCCTTTCTTCCTGACTTCCTTTAAATGTAGGTGATTTTCTCTGGTTGTATGTTTTAATTTCTTGATTCTTATTTTTTGTGTATCTGTTGTACATTTTTTGATTTGAGGGTACCATGAAGATTGCAAATAATATCTTATAAGTCATTATTTTAAACTGATGACAACCTAACACATATGGCATAAACAAACAAGCAAAGAGAAAACTTATAAAAACTGTACACTGTAAATTTCTCCCACCCCATTTTTGAACTTTTTGTGGTTTCTATTTGTACCTTATTGTACTGTGTCTTTAAAAGTTGTTATATTTATTATTAGTAGTAGTAGCAGTAGTATCTGAGACAGTGTCTTATGCTGTCACTCAGGCTAGAATACAGTGGCACAATCACTGCTCACTATAGCCTCGATCTCCTAGGCTCAAGACATTCTTGTGCCCTTGTTGCCCAAGCAGCTGGGACCATAGGTACGTACCACCCTGCATGGCTAATTTTTTATTTTTTTTTAGAGATGGGGTCTCACCATGTTACCCAGACTGGTCTCAAACTCCTAGGCTCAAGTGGTCCTCCTAACTCAGCCTCCCAAAGTGCTGGGATTACAAGGGTGAGCCATCACATCCAGCCAGTTATTATTTTTTATCAGTCTATCTTTTATTATTTCTACTTAAGATATGAGTAGTATTCACATCACAATTACAGTGTTATAATATTTTTTCTGTGTATTTACTATTACCAGTGAATTTTGTACCTTTAGATGATTTCTTATTGCTCATTAATATCCTTTTCTTTCAGATTGAAGAACTCCTTTTAGATTTCTTATAGGACAGATCTGGTGTTGATGAATGTCACAGGTTTTTTGGTCTGGGAAACTATTTCTGCTCTATATTTGAGGATATTTTTACTGAATTTTTTATTCTAGAATAAAAGTTTTCCTTCAGCACTTTTAATATGTCATGCCATTCTCTTCTGGCCTATAAGGTTTCCACTGATAATTCTGCTGCCAGACATATTGGAACTCCATTTGATGTTATTGTTTATTTTCTCTTGCTGCCTTTAGGATTCTTTCTTTATCCTTGAGCTTTGGGAGTTTGATTATTGAATGTCTTGAGGTAGTCTTATTCAGGTTAAATCTGCTTAGTGTTCTATAACTTTCTTGTACTTAAATATTGGTATCTTTCTCTGGTTTGGGAAGTTCTGTATTATTATTCCTTTGAACAAACTCTCTACCCCTAACTCTCCCTGTACCTCCCCTTTAAGGCTAATGACTCTTTGCCCTTTTGAGGCTTTTTTGCTGGATCTTATAGTCATACTTCATTATTTTTCATTCTTTTTTCCTTTATCTCCTCTGACTGTGTGTTTTCAAATAGCCTCACTAATGCATTCTTTTGCTTGATCAAGTCTGTTAAGAGACATTGTTCAGTATGTCTATTGCATTTTCAACTCCAGAATTTCTGCTTGATTCTTGTAAATTATTTAAATCTATTTCTTATATCTTTTTGATAAGATTCTTAATTCCTTCTCTGTGTTATCTTGAATTTTCTCACATTTCCTCAAAACAGCTATTTTGAAAGCTCTGAGAGACCACATATCTCAACTTCTCCATGATTGGTCACTGGTACCTTATTTAGTTTGTTTGGTGAGGCCATGTTTCTTGGGTGGTCTTGATGCTTGTGGATATTCGTTGTTGTCTGGGCATTGAAGAGTTGGATATTGTAGCCACCACCATCTGGGCTTGTTTGAACCCATTCTTCTTGGGAGGGTTTTCCATGTATTTGAAGGGCTATATGTGTTATGATCTAAGTTTTTGGTCACTGCAGCTATATCTGCATTGGGGGCACCCTAAGCCCAGTAATTCTGTAGTTCTTATGTGCCATCTTGGTCTATAAGATACTGCCTTCATGATCTTGGAGATGATCCAGAACAATTCTCTGGATTACCGTGCAGAGGCTCTTGTTCTCTTCTCTCACTTTCTGTTAAACAAATGGACTCTCTCTTTCTGTGCCAGGCTGTCTGGTGCTGGGGAAAGGGTGACTCAAGCACTCCTCTGGCCACCACCACTGGGACCATTCTGGGCCACACCTGAAGCCAGCACAACACTGGATCTCGCCCAAGACCTAGGGTAATTACTAACTGGCTGTTTGCTCAAGGGAATAGGGCCATACAGTCAGCAGATGGTGAAGCCTGCCAGGCTCAGGTCTTTCCCTTCAGGATGGCAAGTTCTCCCTGATCCCAGGTGGGTCCAGAGATGCCATCTAGGAGTTAAGGCCTAGAATCATAAACCTTAGGAATCCACTTGGTTCTATATTCTACTGCAGCTGAGCTAGCACCCAACCCACAAGATAAAGTCCTTCCCACTATTACCATCCCTTTCCACATGCAGAGGGATCTCCCCTCATGGACACCACCACCCCGAACTTGTGGAGAGTACTGCCTGGCTACTGCCAATGTTCATTCAAGGACCAAGGGCCCTTCAGTCAGCTTCTGGTGAATGATGCCAGACCTAGAACGCCCCCTTCAGGGTAACAGGCTTCCATCTGGCCAATGGCAAGTTCAGAAATGCCATCCAAGAGCCAAGGCCTGGAATTGGAGACCCTATGAGCCCGCTTGGTGTTCCATCCCTCTGTGGTCATGTTAGTACCTATGCTGCAAGATAAAGTCCCCTTTACTCTTCCTTCTTTATTTCTCAAACAAAAGGAGTCCCTCCCCATAGCCACCATAGCCGGGAATGTGTCAGGTCATACCTGAAGTCTACACATCTTTGAGTCTCACCAAAGGCCCACTGTAAGTATTGCCTGGGTACTGCTACTTATTATTCAGGGACCAAGGACTCTTTAGTCAGCAGGTGATGAATCCCTCTAGGACTAAGTCCTTACCTTTATGGGTTCCCTTCTGACCCAGGGTGTATCTGGAAATGTCATTTGAGAGTTAGGTTTTGGAAGAGGAACGTCAGGACTCCACCTATTGCCTATCCTACTGTGACTGAGCTGGTATTCAAGTTGCAGGACAAAGTCCTCTTTACTCTCCCCACTCCTCAAGTGAAAGGAGGGAGTCTGTCCCGGAGCTGTAAGCTGTGGTGCCTGGGGTTGGGGGAGGGGTGGTACAAGCACTCCCTTTGGTCACCCCAGATGGTGTTTTGCTAGGTCGTGTGTTACCCAAGTCCACTGGCTCCAAGCCCAACACATCACCAGTACTTGTCTAAGAATTGCAGTCTTGTGACCTTGACTGCTTTTCAACTTTATTTAGCACTCCAGAGTCATTAGCCTGAGGTGGTGAGGCTTGCCAGAACTCTAGTTTCAGTTGCTGGGATAGGCAGTTCCCCTCTGACTCTGGCTGACTGGTCTGAATGCTCCCTCTACGGGCATCCACTGAGTTCTGCTCGGTGTGTTTACCACTGTAACAAATCAGTACTGAGTTCCAATGCAAAGTCCCACAATCACTGCACTCTCCCTCCCGCAGTTGCACAGACTGTGTCAGCACCAGTTGGCCAATGTTGGAGGATGGGAGAGGGGTAGTATCAGCAATTCAAGACTGTCTTTCTTGCCCTCTTCTGTACCTCTTGCAGTGATATGAAGTTAAAAACCAGGTACTGTGATCGCTCACCTGATTTTTGGTTCTTATGAAGGTGCTTTTCTGTGCATCCACAGAAAAATTGTTCAATTTTGTGTTCCTTTGAGGAGGATGATCAGTGGAGGCTCCTGTTTAGCTATCTTACTCTGTCTCAGTATGTTTTAATAATGATATTTGTTTCAATAGAGAAAAACATTTTCTAGGTTTACAAAGACCTCATGGAGATCCAATGGCATGATTGGTTAGTGTGCAGTACTTATACAAAGACCTCATGGGTAGAAGAAACAGCAAATAGATGTAGTTGTTACTATTTTTTTTTTTTTTCCACCAAAGGCTGAGGACTACAGAGGATGTGGCATGCATAATACAGCCTGAGGAGCTATGACAGGGATAAAGGAAATAATGTCTCTTTCAAGTAAGTTTTAGAAACCATGGAGTTAGGAAATAAGTTATGAAAATTGAAATCCTCACTACTAACTGTTTCTTTTCTATTATCTAACAGAGTAGTCTTTTTGATGAATATTCATTATTTTTTAACATGCATATTTATAGAATCACAATAATTTTAGAAGATACTGTTTTAAGTTATGGACATTAAAGCCATAGGATAAAGAATATGAATTTAAAATATTTCAAAATCAGCAGTAAGCCAGAAATTATTTACCAATCCCCGACCCTCCACCACCAAAATGTCCCCAAAGTGAGAAATCTGTTCTCTCAGGTTTAAAATTCTTTTTTCCAGCATTTTAAAAGTTTGAACTCATTTCCCTGGAGATCATATTTTTCACCCACTAACTCCTAAGTTAATTCTCCATGATATCACCAACTCACATCCCATTTTTCTCAGGTTTGGCTATTCACACTTGGCCCTTATTATAATATCCCCACACTCTACCATATTGTCTGCTTCCAGCATCAAGTGCTTTTGAAAGCATACATGAGGCAGCTAGTTTAGATCAGGGATTACAATTTAAAAACAAGTAAAATTAGATAAGAAATCCACTCTTTACAATCACCTTTTAAGAACCTAAGTGCCATTAAAGTAAAATTACCCTCTGGGTTCTTCTGTGTAGATCATACGTCTGTTGGTGTAGATCATAGCTCTATTGGTAAAGTGTGTCTGTGTACATGGGTGAGCTAATGCTGTATGGGGCTTTTCAGAACACTGTAATATTTTATCATTTTTTCATTTGTCTTTTCTTTTCTTTATTTTTTAAAACAGAGTCTCGCTCTGTTGCCTGGGATTACTGGTGTGCACTACCACACCCGGCTAATTTTTGTGTTTTTAGTAGAGATGGGGTTTCACCGTGTTGGCTAGGCTGGTCTTGAAGTCCTCACCTCAAGTGATCGCCTACCTCAGCCTCCCAAAGTGCTGGGATTATAGATGTGAGCCACTGTGCCTAGCCACTTTTTTTATTTGTATAAAAATTAATCAAGATGCAGATTTCTGTTAGCGTTATGCTTTTAAGGAACATGGTGCAGAATGGCAAATGTCTGAATATCTTGTGCTTAGCAAAAGATAATCTTAAAATGAAAAGTTTTTCTGAAATGAATGTTATCAAAAAATGCAAATAATTAGAACTAAATACCAGCTGCAGTTCTACATCCTCTTATTGGCCAATATAAAGAGAAATCAGGCATGTTAACTCCAAAAAGAGGACATTTCAACACCACCAAAACCATGACTAATATATGAAGAATACAAAGAAAGACTAAAGCTTCAGATCAGGCTAATTTCTTCTTATTCCCATCAAATCCAAGTGCCATAAAAATGTACCTAGATAACTAATAGTGTTTATCCACAAATAAAGCATACTAAGAGTAGAAACTCTAAAGTAGTATTTAAAGTTATATTAGTTAAAATAATTTTAGTAATTACCCTAGGCATTGAGAATGAGGTGATACTTAACATTCTCACTAATATATCAAGTAGGGAAAAGTATAACCAAGAGAAGAATATGTTAATCACCTTAATTTATGATTTAAAACAACCTATGAGAAATGGTCAATGAAATTATAGATTTATTTATTTTAATTCTTCTTAATTGACAAATAAAAATTGTATGTGTTCATGAGATACAGCATGATGTTATGATATATGTATACATTGTGAGATGGCTAAATCAAGCTAATTACCATATGAATCACCTCACATACTTATATTTTGCACTTAAAATACACTCTCTTAGCAATTTTCAATTATACAATATATGTTATTAACTATAATCACTATAATGTACAATAGATCTCTTGAACTTATTCCTCTCAACTAACTGAAATTTAGCAAAGAAAGATCTTAAGTAATGCAGTGCTAGCCAAGTGGTAGATGGAGTTTATTATTCAGATCAGCCTCCCTAAGAACTCACAGGCTAGGGCTGGCAGGCAGTGGGGCTAGGGAATGGGTGCTGCTGATTGGTTGGGGATGAAATCACAGGGATGTGGAAAACTGTCCTTGTGCATGAGCTGAGTCTGCCTCTGGATGGGGACCACAGGATGGGCTGAATCATGAGGTACAAATCCAGGAGGAGTCAGTCACTAGAATGCAAATGTTTGAAACACATCTCAAAAGATCAGTCTTATATTCTACAATATGATGTTATCTATAGGATCAATTGGGAGAGTCACAAATCTTGTGACTTCTGGTGCAGTAAATAATTATAGATAGACATGATATGCATATGTCGTAGTAGAATTCAGGCCTCTCCCATAGCCTAATGTTGTCATTTTTCATTAGTCTTACAAAGGCAGTTTCAGTCCCAAAACAAAGACAGGATCAGTTTTAGGAAGAGACTATTATCATCCTTGCTTTAAAGTTAAACTACAAACTAAATTCCTCCCATGGTTAACTTGGCCCATCCCCAGAATAAGGGAGGGCAGACAGCCTGTGAAGCTAAAAGCAAGACAGTGTCAGCCCTGCTAAACTTGTCTCACTGTTGTAATCTTTGTAAAGGTGGTTTCAATTCCAGTATCGTATTTAATATGACTTTTAGTTAGCAAACAATTTCAAACTAGAAAAGAATGATTCTATTTGACAGTTTATTTTGTTGTGTTTTGGCTTGCTTTTGAACAGCAATGATCTTAAATGCTATTAGAGCAATAAACTTCTTCTCCTGTCCACTCCATCATCACATTCATGTAACACTGAATTTGGGATGGTAGAGAGAGGACAAGCAACTAAGACATCAGTGACCAAACATAATTATTCAAAATAAAAACAAATGAAAGCAATTTTAAATTATGAAGACTGGTACTGACATGGTTCTTTATAGTTTTTTCAAAATAAAAAGTATATAATTGTATAATACCAATCCTACTAGTCAGACTACCTATTAGTTTACTTTTTGAAGGGAGGCATAAAAAATAAACAAATGGGATAAGATGTGCCCAGCCATTACCTCCTCACTAGACTAATCTAGAGCTGTGAGCACTTACCTGCCTAAGAAGAGATATAGAGAATTCAACAAGAGTTTTGAAGACAACAGACACGAATAAAGATTGGAAAAAAGAGAGTTGTGAGGGAAACGTCAAAGAAAATGCATTGTAAAAGTGAAAGCACGGGACAATTTAATAATGTCCTTCAAGTATATGCGAAGCTGCTCAGTAGAGCTGCTGACCAGCTGTTTCTAATATTCCTTGAAATCATAAGTTGGAAGGAGACAAAAATTGTAATTTAACAGATTCATATCAAGGAAGAGATAAGGCATCAGAGATGGAACAAATTAGATTTCTAGATCACCAAGAGATCACTATGTAAAATAATGATAAATTGCATATTTTTTGATGGATGTTGCCTATGCCAATGTGCTCTCTATGGTGAGAATACATACCATTGTCCACTATCCCCCCTTTCCTTAGAGGATAAATTGTCACTAACAGGAGGTGACATAGGCTCCCAATGTTTTCATTCATTCATCTCTCTTTTTTTTTTTTTTTTCATTCTCATAAACCACCACTTTCTCGTATGTTCCTTTCATTCCAAACAAACCAAACGATTGCTCTGTTGTCTTCTGGTCCTTCACAAATCCTGTTTCCTCTGCCTAGAAGACAGTTCTTTGTTCCACCCACCCTGACTCCTGCTCATCCTTCAAGACCTGACTGTCACAGGGCCCCTTCCTCTGTGAGGTTTTCATCTTCCTCCTGTCAGTACAGAGGAAAGCAATGCCTGCAGGTCTCAGACCAGGATGAACACCACTGCAACAGAACACATTGGGTTTATTTCTCCTTGCAACAAGGGATGGCACTTGCTATGGAAGCTGTGGGACATATCGATAAGAGGATGTTGAAAGGATTTGGGCTTTCATTGGATAATCTCAGGGAAGATATTTTAAAAGCAGAGGTTTTCTCTAGATTAGATGTCATCAGAAGGCAGGAGCAATTCTAAGATTGGGCTTATCAGTAAGTTTTATCCACAAGGAGGGCCACCTAGGAAAAGGATAAAGCTGTGATTGACAGGAAGTACCAATCACTCATTTTAGTTGAGAAATAAGGAAGCTTGTCATTTTGTGGGTAATGTGGTAAACTTGCTTTTGTCTGTACAAAACTATGAAATGACCTTGTTTTGTTTTATCATGATTTTATACTGAACTTGTCTGTGGTTGGTATTCTGTAAGATTGTTTATATCCAGTAGAAGAATAACAGAGTTCACCTGTGAGTGCCAGGTCAGCTTCTAGATGTCAGGGAGTGGCATTTTTTCTTTCTCAGAAGCTACACATTCTGTTCTTCTAAAACCATATTCAATGCTTCTATTCAATCATTTGTTACATCCTATTTTAACCAAACAAACTCATGGTGTATTATACTCAGTAAAGTTTTGATGTATGAATGAAAAGATGAGTTGTTGAAACCATCGATCAGTGACGTATGATATGGCACCTCTCTTCTATGGGAAACTATTAATCTAAACTATGAGGAAATAAAAATATCTCTTTATAATAATGAATCATGATGTCGGGTCTTAGAAACATAAAATTTGAAAGATAAGTGAGTTAGTATTTCTCAATTACATAGTTACAAGTTTGTCAAATGCATTAGTCACTTTTCTGCTTATATTCTATGGGAAAAAAGTAACTACTAGTAAACTCACCACCCATTAATACAATTAATTCATGCATTAATACAATTTTATGTTAATGTAGTAATATAGTTTTATCAATATGAAATTCATAACCAGTATTTTTAAAAACACATGGTGTGCAAGTGCATAGCTGTCAGGTGTGTGAGAAGTGTATCTCCCACTTAGAACATTATTTCCTAATGAATGTTACTACAATTTTATTATTATATGTGTCCTAAAATGCTCATTCCTTTTCTTCTCTTGGAATTCATGCCAGATCCTCAAGCTCTGTCATCAGTTCCACAATTTTCATTTATCAGCCCCAGTTTAAAAAATGTATTCAGAGAGGTGAACCTCTATCCCTCCAAAATGTTTTTTTCTCTTTAAATAATTGTATTAGTAATACCTTAAAAGAGAATATGGAAGTTACTATTATGAGTTCTTATCACATAAATAAAGTATGAATTTCAGAGATAGGGTTTATGCTCATGTAAGATTTCAAAGTTCTTATCGAAAGCAAATTAGTCCTCTCAAGTAATATTTAAGAGAAATGTTGTAAATAGTGATTAGCTACTCTTAGTGATGAGAGATACTTCATATGTCCTGACTCCAGTTCCTTAAAACTACTAGTAAACTGTTTTTACTAGAAACCATCTCAGTATAAAATGGGACACAGATGAATCAAAAGTTTTGATAAAATATTTTATCCAAATGATATGCTTTATCTTCTCTCCAGTTTCTTGATGTATATGCCCTGCCATAACACTAGTTTATAAACATGGCTTTGATTGAATAAAATACATAGGATCAAATGGAAGGGTCCCAGGAAGGAAAGAAGGCATTGGAAGATCAACAAGGAACAGAAACACATGGGAAGTGTGAATTCTGATAGAAAGAAAAAGGTAGAGAGGTGTAAGAGGAAGATATATTTGGTGAAGGAAATAGAGTATATCAGAAAATAATTCTGGAAACAAATGGAGGTAAGAATCATGAAATAGCACAAAGATAAGAATAAAGCCTCAGAGGTGAGAAATCAGTTTTGAAGGAAATGAAAGGAAAAAAAGCAGGAATTGAAAATTTAAAAATAAGAAAAGCAAATTTAAATGTGTTAAGCTAATATATTTCCCAGTAGAATCTAATGGAATATTTAGATTTGTAATCCTTTTAATAAAATGCTGAAAATCCTAATCTCAAGAACACCTGTTAGTTTAAATATACCTGGAAATTCATACATATTCATCTATTAATCAAATTATGCTGATATTAGATTTCAGGATTGTCTCAGAGTTTCAAGTTTAGCCACCATCTTCCTTTTCCCTAATATTCTCCAGAAGTCCATCCTAAGGAAATAATCTGAGATTCAATCAAATGCATATGTACAAAGACATTTCACTTAAAATGATTGTGAAAAATTAGAAAATGCCAAAAGCCCAACAGCAGAGGAATATTTGAATACATTTTAGCATATTCAAGGATGGATTATTGTTCAAGTAATTAAAATCATGTTTGTAAAATGTATTTAGTGCTATGGTAAAATGCTTATGTTAAGTGAGGAAAGTAGGATATATTAATATAACAGGTAGAGAACTCCAACTGTGAGTGTAGGCATGAGTATGGAGAGAAAGGGAGATAGGGAGAAACCTAGAGAGAAAGAGATCAATATTAAAGTGCTCATGGTATCTTTCCGCATAGAGGATTAGAGAATATTTCTACATTTTTCTTAATATATGTTTGCATGTGTATGCATGCACGGTCTACCTGCATGTATAAAACTTTTCAAATCAGAAAATATTTTGTGACTTTGTAAAGACCCATTTTAATGTATTATCATTATTGTTATTAACAGCAAGTCTGTAATTCTGATATACTTTCTCATGCTATTTAAAGGTACAAACTGAGAGCTGTCTATTCAAGTTTTTTTTTTTTTTTTTTTTTCTTTCTTTTTAGTGATGGAGTCTCATTCAGTCATACAGGCTGGAATGCAGTGGCACACACGTTGCTCATTGCAGCCTCAAACTCCTGAGCTCAAGCAATCCTCCCACCTCAGTCTCCTGAGTAGCTGGGGCTACATTTGCACACCACTGTCCCCAGCTAATTATATTTTTATTTTTTTGTAGAGATTGGGTCTTGTTACTTGCCCAGGCTTGTCTATTTAAGTTTTAAGTGCACTTTACACATATGGTTAATAAAACTGTTATTGTTTATGCAGTATGTTAGCAATAAGTTTTAAGTGTTTTTCTTTTTATGCTATTAAAAATCAATGATATTAAAATGTTCTGTGACAAATCAGATAAAAGACAAGAGACGATAGAATTTTATTGCTGGAACAGAACTTAGAGTCCGTCAAGTTTGATACTTTGATTTTACAGACTTGGGACATGAGGTTTAAAGATAAGAAGGATCTCACCTGAGGCTATGTGGCTCTTTCCCAGAATGGAGATTGCTGGTCAGCTTTGCTGACTCCAGACATGCTGCTTTGTGCTGCTTATGTCCAGCCGTATTTGAGTGTATTTGAATCTTTTTCATAAAAACAGCCTTATACACAATTATTGAGCAATGATTTTCAGTTCCAATCCCTCATGCTAACCCTTGACTTCCTTACTGTGATTCCCCTTTAGACTTCAACAGAAACCCAGGCTAACTGGTCTGTCGTTACTCCCTTGACACTTTTGTGAATTGAGTGCAGATAGGAAATTAACTAATTATTGCTCATGTATTAACCCATTAGCATATTAATTCTTTCAGATAGCCTATTGTTTTAATACAGTGAGATTATCATTTAAGATTATGGTTAATGGCAGATGTTTCAGATAAGATAAAAGGGAAAGAAAATTAATATGGTTTTAGAAAAGTATGCTTTTTCCTGATTTATTCATTTCCAATGACTTCCTTCTTCCAAAGCCAGCCTTTTTCTAATGCAAGCACTGTATAATATAGCATATGCCCAAATGCCAGCAAACCTAGAGCCTTCTGCACAGCGTTGAAGATGTGGCTGGACTTCTCCATTTCCCAGAGTAAGTAGAAATGCATATTTGTCATTATTTTAACAACTGTTTATTGAGTACCAACTGTGTGTCTGGTACTGCCAAGAACCCGAAAATACAGCAGTGAACAAAGTAAACAAAGTCCTAGCTAAAAGTGTTTTCAAAGGTAAGGCAATGACTTAGAATATTTTTCAAATAAATTTTGCTAAATGAAAGAATATGTGTGAGAAGTCATATCATCAGTTGCAGATGGGCATATTTAGAATTCTGTTCTCTCTCTCTGCAACTGGAGCCCAGAATCTGATTCTTGGTCAATTATGTTAAACACAAATTCATATCCATTATCCACTTGATAATAGAAATTTGCACGTGTAGAAATAACTCTCAAGCTATACTTTTCCTTGTTGCATATTATTATAGGCTCTGGAATAGTAACTGATATCAAAACCAGTATGTTTTTAATGTATCAGTCAGTAGCTGAAGCCAATCTGAAAATGTGTTTGACTCAAGTTTTTTCCCCTTCTATGCTGGTCTCTTGTAGGTTGGAGGAAAGATGGTAGGCCCAAAGGCTGTATTCCTTATTTTCACTACTGTTTTGTCCTGTTCTTCATTTCTGTTCTTATGAGCATGTTTGGGGTTTTATGGATGGCCCAGGGGAGGTAGAAAAAAACAAAAATTTCTGAACTTCAAAGATATGTGAGATAGCACGTCAGAAGCAAGCAGCAGAGATATTCCTGAAGAAAACTGTGGATAAGCCATAGAAACTATAAATAAGTTTTCTGTGTTATATTTATTTTTCCTGTGCTTAGTACCAATCTAGTAATTAAGTCTTATGTTTAGCTCAAAAAAAAAAAAAAAAAAAATCATTGTCATATACATCCTCCAGAGCTTTACCTCAGACCTGGAGCAAAGTTCACAACAAGTAAATACAACTCATCCTACTTCTTTTTAATCCACATGGGCAAATAAAATTTGCATTCATTGCCAAGGTTTTTAAATAGAGGCAAATTTACTGGTGTTGGGTAGACAAAGAAGGAAACAGCAGCACCAAACCATTGCCCCTACTCCTCTTCCAATGCTCAGTACCTATTAGCATCCTCTAAAAATCCGGGACTCTTTCTTATTACTTAGATCTAGAATGGCCTGAAAAGGTAGGAAAGACTCCTCTCAGGTTTTGATGTGGGCTCAACTGGGTCACCAACTAACTCTCTTGTCCTTTAAGAAGTCATGTCAGTTCATAAGATATGGCCCAAACAATCACAACCACAAATAACCGTAACAATCTGACTTATACTTCTATGCAAGCCTTCTTTGAGTTCATTTTCTTAGTTTTCATTGTTGGAAGAGAGTGCTTGTGTCATGCTAGCCAGAGTCACATAAGACTGGGCTAGGAGAACATTTTGTATTAGCTCTGTATGTCTTAATTTAGCAAATAAAATACCCTTTTACACATTTTATAATTAGTAGTTGTTGGGGTACTCACAGCACATAAACACTTGGCATAGATTCTCTTTTCCTTTTTTCAAGACAAGACAATCCCATCTTCTTTTTTCTTTTTTTTTTTTTTTTTTTTTGGCCTCTTTGTTTGAGACAGGGTCTTGTTGTATCACCCAGCCTGGAGTGCAGTGGTGTTATCATAGTTCACTGCGACCTTGAACTCCCGGGGTCCAGCAGTCCCCAACCTCAGCCTCCTGAGTAGCCAGCACTACAGGTACATATCACCACACCTGGCTAATTTTTAATCTTTTTTGTAGAGACGAGTTCTCATTGTGTTTTCCAGGCTAGTCTTGAACTCCTGGTCTCAAGTGATCCACCTTACCCTCTCAAGTAGCTGCAATTACAGATGTGAGACAAGGCACCTAGCCCTCAACAGTTTTGTTTTTTGTTTGTTTGTTTCTATCTCTAAAAGAGGCCACAGTGATTTAGCTTTACCCTGGCCACATTAACACAGATTGCTGTTCACTTCAGTGGTGCCAACATTTTTAAATATGATATTGTTTCATAGAGAATTAAGCAGCATTTTGTCACAAGACCTAAAATATTAAAAGAACAGGAAAGATAGGAAGCATGAGGAGCAACCAGGAAGAAATTATTTTTCAGCCTGTAGAGTCTTGAGTTTAGAAACAAACAAAAAAAGAAACCAGTTAACAATTCGATTTTTTCCATAAAAGATAAAAACAGATCAAGATTTATTTTCTAATTTGCTTGTGATTTGGAAGCTAGAAGTTGAGAGCTGTACTTCAGATTTAGGATACACTTATGTGTTTATTCTCACTAAAAATAAAATTAGCTATGTGTATCAGAGAAAGAAGTGACATTATATTTATATGCTTCATCAGTGGAACAAAAGTATTATGTGCTGGAAAAAAGTCTGTATAAGGAGTGAAGAAAATAAAAGAATATATTATAACAATTTTGAATACTGTTAACTATATAGCAAATTTCTTGCCTAGCTTTGCTTAGTGTGTGATGTGATGTATTGCCATTGAGTGTTTGGCAGAAAGAATTAAATGTTTGCATTTTTATTGTACCATTAAATGCCCCTGCCATGAAATATTGAGAGTAAGAAAACACTCTGCATGGAGAGAAGTCACATTACAGTGGGTGCATTATCCTTCATTCTCAAATGAGTCATGCAAAACTGACCACTTTGCATGCATTCATTTTTTAAGTTTATGACCAACTCAACTTTTTTGAGGTTTTGTTCACAAGAGCTTAGTGATAATAGACAGTAATTTATGGCTGCATGAAAGAACACTCATACTATTTATTGCCAATGCTTTTGTTAGCAGCCAACTTGCATTTGAACCCTGAAATTGGATGCTTAACCTACTGATTAAATATTGACCATTTAAGTGCAAAAATAAATGCTTCTTGAAATGTTTACTTCAGTCGAATTTTTTCTTTCTCATAGCTACTTTAGAGATTGAAAAACACTTTCAATATTGGTTAAGAGATTTAAAAACAAAATAAACATTACAAAAGAATCAGACAATAGTCACCTGCAAATTAAATATTCTAATTATTTTAATTGTATGAGATTTCAAAGCAAAGCTATGATGCATAGCATGGCATGGACACTTTCTTCAAGTAATCTTTTAAAGATAGGTGCTACTATATCTATTTTAAAACTAAAATGGAATTTCACTATAATACTATTAACTAGGAGTAGATTGGGTGTGAAAGGAAATCTGCCTGTGACTCCATTTATTGATCCTTGGTAACTAGAATAGGAAGGAAGGGAGGAAGAGAAGAATGGAAGGACGGAAATAAAGGAGGAAAGTAAAGAGAAGGGAAGAGAAAGGAAGAAAACCCAGTGACCAGATAGCTCAACCTGTTTCCTATCAATGTATTTTTATTTTATTTGAGTTGAGTTTTATTCCAAAGCTTCAGATCTATTAAATATTTTCATGTTAAAAGCCAGTTTTTATGCTATTTGTTATGGGTCTTATAATTTATCAGTGATCAGTATAAAAAGGGAAGATTATATATTCTGGAAATGAAATTTTGTAGCTGTCACAACCATATATAATGGGGACTGGGTTGCCTAAACATTCCCTTGCAATGCTTCGGTAACTCTCATCCCCAGACACCACTCTAAAATGGAAGGACTGATAATGTTATGATTGGCGACTGTAGCTATCTTGATGGAATAATCATTGCAGAAACTCTTCCTTCTAGTTTGTTCAGTAAATCATACTTTTTTTGGACACAAATGTATTCTTTCATTCTTTACCAGAGAGTAAATGTAAATGTAAGATTTAGATGTTAAATTAAGAACTATAGTTGATCATGAGCTTTCACTTTTATCTTAATTTTTTCTTTTGATTGAAAAACATCATTTCAGTGGTCTAATGCTTAAAAACAGAAAAGGCTATGAATCAGAATAACCTCCCTGCTAGAATAAAAGTGGTATACAACTCTTACAGCTCAGGTGGCATTCTATACAGAAGGCAGCCAAGCACCTCACATTCGGTTGGGATATAATTATCTCATAATAACTATTTTCCCAACAGCTCTGCATCACAATCAGGCCATAAAATTTGTTTTCCTGTCTCTGGAAATAAGATAGAGTCAGCAGTTTGGAATATTACAAAACAGGCTCAGTTGAGCAGTTTAATTTGCATGGATTATCCTCCCCTTATAAATGTCTCATTGACCAATGAGGATTCTCAGTTCCCTTAATCCAGAGAGCTTTATAATTTTACATGCACACATTTGCATAAGTTGAGATTTTAAAAAGTTGCTCAAAATATAAAAAATGCAAAAGAACTCTTACATCATTGACTTCTGTGATATATTTTACAAACTTTAGAATGTTTTATGTTACTTTATTTAGCATATCTCTCACAAACATTTTGCCAGGAAAAAATATGTCAAATATAGAACCATTAAAAGGTGTATTATAATTAGACTGTGTGATAGTAACTTCATTGCAGTATTTCTAATATGAAAACAGACTTTATACAATAGTCAAATGGACTTGAGTTTAAATCAAGTACATTCTATAATTTCTATAATTCTATAATTAGAAGATAGCAAAGTTCCAAACTTAACTGTGAGGTGTACAACAAGCATTTGTTGGGTTCTTACATCAAGTCTTTTCAGATGTGAAAATAAATGAAACTTTGTATTTCCTCTTAAGGAGTTTGTAGTGCAGTGTCAGGCAGTGGTTCTATATTTTATGTATCATAAGAGACAAATGTATGCACAGGTGGTTGAAAAGCTCAGAGGAGAAGCCCACAGCCTAGTATGGAATTGAGGGCATAATTGCTTGGAGGAGATTGACACTTAAGGCAGAGGTCTTAAAGGTAAGCAGGAGTTTCCCCAAAATGAAGGAGATTATTTTAAAAGTGCATGAATAGATGGACAAAAGTGAAATAAGATATGTAACTTTTATATGTAAAGTTTATTAAGACATAATTTACATGCAGTAAAATCCATTTGTTTTGGGGTGTTCAGTTCTTTGAATTTAGATGAATGCATATAGTCGTGTAACTATCACCACAGTCAGAATAAAGAACATTTTCATCATTCCCTAAAGTTGCCTTATGTCCCTTTTAGTCAATGCCCTACTCCTACCTCAGTTCCTTGTGACCACTGACAGATTTTCTGTTCCCATAATTTCACCTTTTCCAGATTATCACATAAACAGGATACACAATATGTAGTATTTTGAGTCTGTCTTCATTCACTTAGCATAATGCATATGAGAGTCACCCGTGTTGTTGCATATATCGGTATTTTGTTCCTTTTTATTGCTGAGTAGTATTCCATTGATGGATGTAACCCTGACTGTTAATTCATTCCTCAATTGATGAACATTTGGGTTGTTTCCAGTTTCTTAGGTTATTAATAAAGTAGCTATAAGCATTTATGTACAGCCTTTTGTATGGACAGATGTTGTTTTTATTTCTCTTGGGTAAATATCTAGGATTGGGATTGTGCGATATTTTGATGCAGTTGGCAGAAGTGTGAAACAGCAAAAAAAGTACTCACTGTTTAGCATTACTATAGCACAAGGTAAGAGAAAGGAGGAAGCAAAAACATGGGCCAAGACCAGATTGCTCAATACTTATTTCATGCTAAGAAACCCAGATTGTATTCTCCAGGCAGTAGGAAGGGTTTTAAGCAGTGATGGCATTTGGGCATACTTTCATTTCATCTGAGGTATCAGAGTGGAACCTAAACTGGTTGGAGGAGACCTTGGGGTAGATATGAGGGAGGAGTCAACAAGAACAGTTTAGGATTCTATTATTAATTCAGGATCCTATGACAGTACCTATTCCCACTAGTTTCCTGTTTGAAAACAAGAGTGTGGAACATAATCAAGACTTCAATGTTATTAGCCCAGAATGCTGTGCAATTAGAGACAAATGCTTACTGTTAACACTTCAGAGGAATTAAATAGCCCACTCCCAATGATCATGGTTTAGGCTAAATAGATTTCACTGGGAAGAAGAGACTTAACTACATGGAACTAAGCTGATGCCTTCTTAAGATGGTCAATCTCTGACACTGATGCCCAACAATAACTCACTTAATTGTACCAACAGCCCTGTGAAGGAGGTGCCATTACAGTATTGACTGTAATGAGAAGAGTAGAGGTTTTAGGGTCAGTAGACTGTGTACCAGAGCTACTTCTTATTGTTGTGATAGTCTATTTGTTACTATGATAATCTACAATAAATTGCTTAAATTCTGTGAACTCAAATTTCTTTTTATTTTTAGTAGAGACAGAGTCTCACTATGTTGCTCAGGCTGGTTGCAAACTCCTGGGCTCAGGCGATTCTCCCACTTTGGCCTCCCAAATTGTTGGGATTATAGGTGTGAACCACTGCACCTGGTCTCCAATCTCTTGTCTGAAAAATGGAGATGGCAGTATCTTCCTCATAGGGATTTTAGGAAGATTAAATGAAACAGCAACAAAATGTCTCTAGAGTATTCCTGGTAGTCAGTGAATGTTTCCTCACTACAGTTAGTTTCCCCACACTTTTCTCTAGACATGCATAATGAAGTGTTAACTTCTAAATTAAAAATTAGGCTTGATGAATTAAATTTCAAAGAAAAAAATCAAGCATTCAAATACATTCTAAAGATTGGTAATGAACTTCTGCCAATACTTTTAAAAATCCATTTAAAAACACCATAAATGAGAACCTTCATCTCAAGTTGCCTTTGTCTGTTTTTAATGAAAATAAATGAGCTAATGTATATGAAACAACCACAAACATGCATTCTCTCTCCTTTCTCATGGACATAATCAAAACCACAATGAGATACCATCTCACACCAGTTAGAACGGCAATCATTAAAAAATCAGGAAACAACAGGTGTTGGAGAGGATGTGGAGAAATAGGAACACTGTTACACTGTTGGTGGGATTGTAAACTAGTTCAACCATTATGGAAAACAGTATGGCGATTCCTCAAGGATCTAGAACTAGATGTACCATATGACCCAGCCATCCCACTACTGGGTATATACCCAAAGGATTATAAATTATGCTACTACAAAGACACATGCACACGTATGTTTATTGTGGCACTATTCACAATAGCAAAGACTTGGAATCAACCCAAATGTCCATCAGTGACAGACTGGATTAAGAAAATGTGGCACATATACACCATGGAATACTATGTAGCCATAAAAAACGATGAGTTTGCGTCCTTTGTAGGGACATGGATGCAGCTGGAAACCATCATTCTTAGCAAACTATCACAAGAAGAGAAAACCAAACACCGCATGTTCTCACTCATAGGTGGGAACTGAACAATGAGCTCACTTGGACTCGGGAAGGGGAACATCACACAATGGGGCCTATCATGGGGAGGGGGGAGTGGGGAGGGATTGCATTGGGGAGTTATACCTGATATAAATGATGAATTGATGGGTGCTGACGAGTTGATGGGTGCAGCACACCAACATGGCACATATATACATATGTAACAAACCTGCATGTTATGCACATGTACCCTAGAACTTAAAGTATAATAAAAAAAAAATAAAATAAAAAATAAAAATAAATAAAAAAAATAAAAAAAAAGATAGTTTTCATCAGAATTAATAATGAGACTAGAATGTTTATCCTGGCAAATAAAATATTTAGTAAAGGTACATTTGGAATATTTAAAGGGCTGCCATCTATTAGGAGGAGTAATCTTATTTTATGCTTTTACCAAGACCAGAACGGGCCATTAAATAGATGTTAAGGGAGATAGTTTTGGAAAAAAGATAAAATGGACTTAATCATTAGAGTTGTCTAGTGGAGGAGACTGGTTTTTATTATGCAGAATATAACAGTCAGTCATGATTTAAAACAAATTATTTCATTTCAATTAGAGGTTAAACTAGATGTTCTAACAGCATCTTCTGTAATACAGTCTATTTTCCTTGGTCCTTGATCCATCCAACTGGATGATTCAATGATTCTCTATTTTCATTTCTTCAAAGTGTATAAATAATATAATATTGCTTCACTTGAAAGCAATTCTGAACTTCCAAATATTTCTTGTTAAACTCTGTATTTCAAGTAATTTTGACACTTTGGCTACCAAAATATCTTTTAGATAACTAAAGAGTTGATTGAATTTCCATTTATTTTTTTAAGACATAGTTTACTTCATGCTATTATGAACCTTTCTGTTTAATATGAGGTTATCAAAGGACTAGGTTTCTCTGGATATTAATTAATTTATTTATTTGGTATGCGTGTCCCCAAGTAAATTACTTTTAAAACATAACTGCATTTTTTTCCATGTAACACTTGGTAGCTTTTAATCATTCACAAGATGGTATTATACCCTTAAATGAGTGGATGAGCTGTTTTATATGTAATAGTTGTCCTTATTCTCATTTATACTGTAGCATAAAAATTATTTAATTTTGAACATTGGGGAAAATGTGCTTATTGTGGAACTATTAATGCTTTTTTTCTTTTAAAGTAACCCTATTGATCCATCTTTCCTATATCCATGACTAATACCCCAATCCAGACCTTCACTATTTCATGCCTACAATCTTACCCTTCTGTTGTCTAATCCATTCTAAAACTACAAAATTAAGTTTTCATAACAGACCTATTTATAAAACATTGTGCATTAAACTTTTCAGTGACACATTGAAACTTCTAGAGAAGAACAATAAAAGTGAAAGCAAAATAATCTGATGAGCCTTGAATTTAAACCTTCCCCAGTATGATTTTATCTGCCTAACAATCGACTTTTGGTGCCACCTGCAGCTCCTTCCATGTGATCAGCTTCACTCAAGAAACAGTAAAAATGATAGTAAGTCATTTAGTTCCCACCTCAAGTTGCCCTTGATATAAAATGACAACAGTGGCTACACAAAATATACAGTTATGCATTATCTACCATAAACCACACCCTGTCTCTGTTTTCCTGCTGTGCACCTGTCTCATAGGTTTCTGAGAGGATTAAGTGAAATAACATAGCACAGGGCTGGGCAGGTGACAGGTTCTTCCTAAATGGCAGCTCTCCCTGGACATGGTTGTAGAACATGGAATAACAATCCACATTTCTTATAAAAGGTAATGCATGGAAATAATTTTCTAATTTAAAAATAAGAATAGTTAGATGTGCTGCTTTATAAGAAGTCATAGATAATTATGCTTCATTAAAGACAGTCATTTCATAATTTAGACCTATTTTGTGACTCTTCATATTTTTAATGCTTAGACAAGTAAGTAGAATGAGGGGGGAAATTCTACGTGAACTTTCTAGGCTAAGAGAAAACCCTTCTACCACCACGTGCACGTGATATTGCTCTTCCTCTCAGATTTTTTACACCACACACTGCTCCTCAGACCTTCCCCCCATTTACTGGTGGTGAATTTTAAGCTACCGGATAACCTTACGTTTTTATTCCCTTACACCCAGTCGAAATTCAGATCTCATCAGGTGAGTCTCTTTTCTCAGGTGACTCTTAGAAGGAAAGCATTGTCTATAGTGAAATAATTGGCACCATGGTGGGCATGAATGCTTATGATTTCCTCACTGTGACTGGGTTTCTCAGATATTTTAATGAGAGTGTGCTTAAGATACACAAGTTTCAACTTGATAACATTTCAAAGAGTTTAATAGAGTGAGGTGACTATTCCAGACAGCACGGTAGAAGTGGTTTGGGGGCCACCAGGACTTATTTAGGCCCTGAGCATTAGCTCTAGGATCTGCTCTTCTGTTATTCCTCCAGTTCATATCATTGCCCCTTCTCTGACTTGCCAACCAAGAGATTCTCTAAAGGGTCCATCTTTCATGGGAGTGCTTTGAGGATGCTGGCTTTCTGTTCGTGTGTGTGTGAGAGTGAGGAGGACAGGAGAGGCCAGTGTATGTATGTATTGGGGTCATTAAAGACTTATGTAATGATAAATAAAGAGCTGATATCAAATAATATAAGTTTTAAATGAAATACTGTCTTTTTTTCTGACCTGTTATTAGCCTTTCTTCCTCATGTATAATGGCTTCTTATATGTTTTGACTAGGGTTGTCTGTGAGGTAGTTAAGACATTGTGTGTGAGATAAGACATGCTCTGATTGGCTAAGGTAGTGATTTCTGAAAAGCACGCACCCACCTCCCTGCTTCCCCTGCCCACCACATCACCACCCTGGAAGGAATGGGATAGAAAAGGACACAAATGTAGGTTCCAAAAGAGTGCTGTAAATATGTTGGTTTAGCTTTGGCTTCAGAGGAGTGCCACTGAATTCTCCTTTCTGCCATTAGCATTGGGAAGCCTAAGGAGAGGAAAATAGAGAAGCAGGTTAAGGGAGACATTTTGGTAATACAAACACTATTAATTGCTCCCTTTTTTCAGCCTTGTATGAGTATTGTGAAGATAAGATCAAAAAAACTTGTATGTATTATTTATTAACCCCAGCTCTCAATTAATCTCATTAGTTTTCTATAGGAAAGCAGAGAAATTAAAAATATGCATTTAGTGGCCAAATATTTTTAGAGCTAAAATCCCTGCAATTAAAAATTCAAAGATTTCTAGTGTCCAGATAGCATATGCAGATGGCAGTATTGAGATTCTCAAATACTGAGCACAGGGAAAATGTAAAAATACATTGAATTAAGATTTGCAAATGTGAAGGCACTGAAATATAAGACATTCTAAAACTGAACCCAAAACAGCTTCAATCTATGTCTCATTCATTTGTCATTCTTTGTCCCTGAAGCAACTTAAAAGGTAAATATGTCTTTATTTTTTATAACCAAATTCACATTTTTCAGTGAAGAAAGAATACTGACAAAATACAGAAAGCAATCAATCAAGGACAAACTGGCCACTTTGTAACAATTCTGGGTATTAATTGAAAGTGATTTCATTATCTCTTTGAAAAGTCTAAATTTTTTGAAGCAGAGGAACGCTAAATGCCAAATACATATAACGTTTTCAGAAGCAACTGGGATCATTTAAATGAGCTCTTGGCTGAGCCAGTAGCTGTTCTATAAAATGATTAGATGGTTTTATATTCCTTTTACCATTTGTTTCCTACAAGGAAACAAAGAAGTCTACCTTTATTTAGGTTTTTTGTGATCTTTTTGATCACATGAACAACTTTAATCTGTGAGTAAACAACACTAGCCATGTGTGCTTTTTAACTAAAACCATTGCTTTTGGCAGGAATAATAATGATAAATATTAAAGCTTACAGTATACCAGTCAGTGTTCTAAATATTATAGAAATATTAACTCATCTAATACACTGTTTGTTATTATAGTGCCAGAATTAGTATTTCAAAAGAAAATGCTATTGGTAATGTTCTTAGTTGCATGCAAATATAAGGCAATTGGCAAAATCCCTAGGGTTCTTTACTTACAATTCTCTGTAGACAGAGACCTCATTCTTCTTTGTCAGGGACACCTTAACAATATTGGGGAAAATTTCTAAAAGGAACATTACTTATGTAACTTCTACATGTTGCATGTTTTAAATGGAATAGCACAGGGGAAGGCCTCACATGCTGTACATAGGTAGGAGCTTAGACTTTGATTTTGTGTACTGCCAGTCTTATCAGTTTATAAACACTAATACTTTATATAAATATGTTACATCAGGACCTCTTTATATTGACAAGTAGCATTCAAGAAAGGGTTTTCAGTGAGCTGAATATTTTGAATCCAAATTTTTATAGAGTAGCATCTTATAATGCAGAGTAATAATATACAAATGCTTTTTCTGCTGGTGGATGTTTATTACAACTGGAGAATAAGAAAGGAATAAACATGAAGCCTTCACTGTGTACAAATGGTACAGTAATAACAATTTTCCATGTATCACTTTAGTTAATTCTTACAGCAATCCTAGGTGCTCTGCTTGGTGCTAGGAAAAAGTCACTAGCTGGAGATAGCACAATGGCGATTTGCACAGTGCGGGCAGCCTGTGAAACATTATATATAAGGTCATGGAATACAAAGTATTCATGCAGTCCCAGAGGAATGACAGTCTCAAGGTACATATTTACAGCTTAATGGGTAACTTCAGAAAATTTTGTAATATAGCCACCCTCCTGCTCTTTGCATATCAGGGAACTTCATTTTTCTTCAATTGGTTGCAGACTATAGTTCTAGTCTCTGTCAGCAGTTATGAATGCTGACAATGCTGGGACCAAAACAAGACAATACTTTATTTTTTTAAAATCAAAAGCCTAATATTTATACATGTTGTTCACAGTAAAGCTTCTGAAAGCCATAATTTGCTGTCCTTTTCACAGAAGATAATTTATCATATTAGCAAAGGAAATAACTACATTAATAAATAATAATAACCACCATTTATTGACGGCTTATTATGTACCAAGCACTATTCTACCTTATTTATATCCAAAATGTAATTTAATTCCTAGTATACCCTCTGAGGTGGGCATTATTATCCCCAGAGAGGAAATTGTGACATAATTTGCTCAAGGTATTATAGCCGGTTAAAATGGAGCCCTGTTCAAAGGTCTAATTCTTAGTCACCAAAGCACAGAAACTATTCTAATGAGTTTAGAGTACAGAACTACTTTCACTGGTTTACATTCCAACTCTCCTGCTCATTTCCTTTTTAAATATAAATAAGACACTTAACTTCTTGGCATCTGTTTCTTCATCAGTAAAATGAGAATTATAAAAACCTTCTATATAACATTGTGACAAGGATTAAAAGAGCAGTTACATATAAAGCTCTTAGAACAATACCTACCATAGAGCAAATACTCGCAAAATGATAGTTCTTCTTGTCTTTGTTATTATACCTTTCTAGAAGAACAAAATATGGACATAAATATATGCTAGGGACTAAAGCATAAAATATACCGTATATTTTCCTTTGTCACCATCAGCGTATTTAATAAAGTGACTACATTCACTGAGGTTGCTATTATATACACATTACACTCTGAGAATATTTGATCTTTCTATCCTTTATCAGGATTCATCTTGCTTGAAATCAGAGTAATTCTGAGTTTACTCATTTCCTCAGATATAAAAATCATTGGTGGGAAAAGTCAAACTCCGCATTCAAAGGGAAAAGGGTAAACTTTATTTTGAATATGTTTTCTAATATCAAGTTACAATTTCAATATTTTGAAAAGAACAACTTATAAACTGTCTAACACAAACTAGCTTCACATGTTTTTATTTGTCAATTAACAATGATGTTTCTAACAAATGAATATTGGCTAATATATTGTTACATAAGAATTAGAAGTTAATGACTAAATGTAAATATTAGACTGTCTTATATTCCTGCCATTGTTTATCTATTGGTGAAGAGAACTACCAAGATGTAAACAAATTAATTGTCTCTGACTCCATTCTATTCTATTCTTGCATTTGAATACAACAACCATCTTCCAAAGGAGAAAGAGCATGCTTCCGAGGGATTAGGCAAAAAGTTATTAATGTATGTGTATGCATATGTGAAACGGCAGAGTTCCCTGACGTCCCTTGCAGGACATGCAACAGGGGTGTGGCTCATTTGTTTGGCTGCTGCCACTGCTGAAACCTTTTATGGGACAGGGAGCAAAAGGCGCAGGATCTGGGCAAGCTCTTTTGGAATCCAGACCCACGGTAGTGTCTAGGGGTAGGTGCCTACAACTCTCAAAGCTCGAGTGGGAGTGTGTTACAGTACACTCTTTTAGCTTTGCCATCCGTGGACAGTTTAAGTGTTAACCAGCTCAGTGGGCCCTCTGCCTTTTCACAAGGGCAGAGGGCCAGTGTGACAGCTTTCTGTATCCGAAGCTCTTGTCTGGCACCCAGGAAAAATCAGGTCACACACAGACTTGAAGGATGGTGAATGCAGGGTTTTTATTGAGTGTTGGAGGTGGCTCTCAGTGGGATGGATGAGAAGCTAGAAAGAGGATGGGGTTGGAAGACAGTCTTCCCCTAGAGTTTGGTCATCCAGTGGATGATCTCCTTTCCAACCAACCCCAGCCAAACTGCTCTCAACATTCAGACGTTCCTTCTCTTCTCTCCTTCTCTGTTGCTCTTCTGCTCTTCTGTTCATCTGCCCATCTGCTCATGGAGCCTGGGGTTTGAAGTTTATATGGGTACAGGATAGAGGGATGTGGTGGGCCAAAAGGCAACATTTGGGCATGAAAATAGGAATGTCTGTTCCCATTTAGGGCTGTGGGTTTCCAGGCTTGGTGTTCCCAGGGAACTACCCTCTTCCACCCAGTATTTCCCTGTCTCCTGTCCGCATCACATATATCTATACACACACACACACACACACACACACACACAGAGAGACTTATATTATATATATATTTATATATACATATACATATATGTAAAAATGTGTAAACCAAAAAGTAACTGAAACAAGTCTCCATCAATTTAGAAGTTTATTTTGCCAAGGTTAAGGTCATGCCTGTGACACAGTGACAGGACGCCCTGAGAATATTTTCCCAAGGTAGTTGAGTTACAGCTTGATTTTATACCTTTTAGGGGGACATAAGTTATAAGACATCATCAAACAATACATGTAAGCTGTACATTGCTTCAGTGCAGAAAGAGGGGACAACTCAAAGTGGAAGGGGGTCAGAGGTGGAAGTATTGCCAGGTCATACGTGTATTCAAAGATTTTCTAATTGAGAATTGGTCGAAAGAGTTCAGTTATTATCTAAAGACCTGGAATCAATAGAAAGGAATGTCTGGGTTAAGATAAGGGGTTGTGGAACCCAAGGCTCTTCTTATGCACATCAAGCCTCCCTGTAGAAGGTTTGAAAGAGAATGGATGGTAAATGTTTCTTATCAGACTTAAAAAGGTGCCAGACTCTTAATTTATCCTGGATCAGAAAAAAAAAAAAAAAGTAAAGTGAAGGGGATTCTCTATGAAATGTAGATTTCCCCCCTTGAAAGACAGTTTTGCCGGGCCATTTTAAATACTTCAAAGAAATATATTTCAGGGTAAAATACTTCAATTTCTTTCAAGGCCTGATTTTATCTGTCATTTTATGATGTATCTTATTGCTGCAAAGAGTCTGTTTGTCAGTCTTTAAACTCTTTGTTTTAATGTTAACAACTGAATTCCAAACGGAGGTGGGTATAATGAGGCATATCTGACGTCCTCTTTCCGTTGTGGCGTGAACTACTTTTTCTGATTTACTTTGGAATGCCCTTGACTGAGAGGGGGTCTATTCAATTGACTGGAAGGCTTATAATTTTACTTTTGATTTAGAAATGTTTGTGTACAAACACACTCGTAAACCAAAAATAAAATGTACATAAATATATGTTTATATATTTTATATCCACAGAAATTTATAAATATATATTTATGTAATATAAAAATATATTTATATTATATTTTATATTTTATAATTATAAATACATAAAATTTATCTATATTCATCTAAATATCTCTTTTGTTTGCACTCTCTCTCTGTCTCTATCTGGTATCCTTGTAAAATTCAGTTTAAATTCCCATGTTTCCTCTTATCATTTTGGTATACTATATGACTTTTATATTTTATCTCCCATATATATACATATACATATATATGTGTGTGTATGTGTGTGTGTGTGTATGTGTGTGTGTGTGTATATATATATATATATATATATATATATATAGAGAGAGAGAGAGAGAGAGAGAGAGAGAGAGGTGCATAATGCAGAAATGACATGTCCTGGGCTTAAGTACTGTAGCAACCAAGTAAACCTATTTAAAATGGCAGTGAAACTGCCCATCAAAAGGCTTGTTTATGTCATGTAATAAAAAGAGGAAGTATCAAACCAGAAAGAAAATTATTGGAAGAACAATAAAATGCGGTTTGGAGTAACCTACTACCATGAAATATTTTATGAATATCTGCCCAGAGACTGTATTTAAAGTATATTAAATTTCTTCATAAAACATTTACATTATACTTTGGGTCTTAAGAGTTTGAACTGCAAGACTAGTTTTAGTTGTACTGTTTTGCATACAAAAATCTGATATCCTTGTAAAATCTGGTTTAAATTCCCAAGTTTCCTCTTATCATTTTGGTGTACTATATGACTTTTATCTCCCTGATTAATTTTCCATGATAGTCCTTGTCAGAGCAAGAAAAATGTTCTAGAAGAAGCTAAATAAACTGTGGAGAAATACGTACTACTTGATAGTCTTTAGAGAATAAACTCCAGAAAGGGGTTAACACACAGGAAACAGAAAATAATTCTCCATGAACATTTGATTGTTGATAAAAAGAAAAAAGGGCTAGGTAGCAGCTGTTGTGTGTGATAGCAATATTAGAAGCAGTGTCTGTAGTAATTGCGAGAGTCCCATTAGAGATGTTCTGTTTCAGAAAATCAATATACACATTTTTACACACATATTTATTTTTTAAAACCTGAGAAGAATATGCTAAGAGACTTCTAGAGTGATATGTTAGAGAAAAGTCATACAATTGACTTGCTTTCTCTAAAACTTTATAAAATTAACCACCAAAAAGTCTTAAAACAGGCAAAGTATATTCTCAGCATTATGCAAAGGAAGTAGCAAAACCAGGAGCCAGGCACGGAGGTGCACACTTATCATATCATCCCAGGTATTCATGGGGCTGAGACTAGAGGATTGCTTGAGCCCAGGAGTTTGACACCAGCCTAGGCAACGTGTGTGTGTGTGCGCACGCGTATGTGTGTGTGTGTATTTGTGTGTATAGATATATATGTGTGTGTGTGTATATATATATATATATTGCAAAATCTCAGGTCATAATTTTTGAATAGTGGTAGTTAGGGAGGCAAAGAATCCCAGAAATGACCATGTGATATTTATTGCTCTCCTCGATCTACCTGCCATCACTGCTGCTATTCTCACATCAAAGCAATCCAGGTAACATAATCCTCACAGTAGTGTAGGTATAACCACTTCCCATTAGTGATTTTAAGTAAATTTATGTGATAAGGAAGCATCCCATCCACTGAAAATCCCATGGAAGAACAGAAAATCCCTCAAGAGAGGAAAAAAACAATGGCTCAAAACCTCTCCTACGATTTCAGCAATTTACCAAAGCCAGGAAGAGCTACCAGGCTGAATGTTTTTTGTTTTGTTTTGTTCTCTAGCTTAATGGTAAACTGGAAGGAAAGGTAAAATGAGTATAATCACTGAGAGCAAATTATTTATTGCAATTAGTTGAGATTTATTAGAATAGAAGAGAAAACAGAAAATAAATTAGACAAGCTCCTCTAACAGAACAGATGGCCCTATAAGAAGAGACACAAAGAATCCCAGTTGCAGTATTACTGCTCCATCAGACTAAAGATTCCATGGCCAACCTACAAGTTATTGCCTTCTTTTTTCTATCAGATTGACAACAAATTGAAAGTTTTGTACTACCCAGCACTGGCAAGAGTTTGGGGAAACTGTAACTCTCAAAGCCTGTTGATTGGGAGGTGAATTGATGCCAAATTTTTGGAAAATTATTTTGTAGTATCTTTCAAACTTTAAAATGTACATAATCCATGACCCAGAAATCCCAGTTTTAAGAATGTTACCTGAAATCATGCTGGCAAAAAATGTATGAGCCAAAATATCTGTTGAAGGTTATATGCTACAGCAAAATACTACAGACAACTCCAAGGATCAATGAGAAAATGGCTCAATTAAATGCATCCCATGGAATACTCTATAGCAACTACAAATAATGCAACATCTTTATATTCTGATATAAAGAGCGCTCCAAGCTATATTATTAAGTGAAAAAGAATTGCAGAGAGTATGTGTATTGTAATAAGTAAAATAAATATGGATACCTATGTGGTTTTTCTTAATAATAATCAAGAAAATACTATGACTCTTTGGAAGAAGTCCAAAGGGCTTGGGACAAGGGTAGAGGAATAGCTGTTGCTTTCAATTTCATATATGTTTGTTCTGTTTGAAAATTTTGCAGTGCACAAGTATTATTACACAAGCTGTGTTTGTTTCAAGTACTCACCAAACATGACCAAGTAGATGACCTACTGTTGGCTCAAACTTATCATGCTCAGAAGAGCATATCACTCTATTATATCATATTACTCCTAAGCTGTTTTACCCACTGTTACCTAAATTGATAATAGCCCTCGTCATTCTCCTATTAACCCAGTCTTAAAAACCTGAGTCATTTTACAAAATTATTGTCTTGGTGTTTTTGTTGTTGTTGTAGTGGTTGTTTTAAAGCATTCTAACTGCAGTGATCTTGGGAAAAAAATAAACATAAGGAAGATAAGAAAACAGAAATTGCCTATAATCTTTCTATTCAGTAAAGTTACTGTTAAAAGTTTGTGTAAGGCCGGGTATGGTGACTGACTCCTGTAATCTCAGCACTTTGGGAGGCCAAGGTGAGAGGACTGATAGAGCACAGGAGTTCAAGACCAGCCTGGGCAGCATAGTGGGACCCTGCCTCAAAAAAAAAAAAAAAAAAAAAAAAGAAGAAGAAGAAGAAAATAAAGGAAAAGAAAAGAAAGAAAAGAATTAGCCAGACATAGTGGTGCACTAGAGTCTCAGCTATTCAGAAGGCTTACATGAGAGGAGATCACTTGAGCCAGGAGGTCGGGGCTGCAGTGAGCTATGATCACACAACTGTACTCCAGCCTGGATGACAGAGCAAGACCCTGTCTCAAAAAAAATAAAAAGAAAGTTTGTGTATGTTTTAACAAAATATTAATAGATGGTAGATAAATTAGAGATATAGATACAGATATAGATATAGATTTAGATTTAGATATGGATATATTCACACACACATGCCTGTTTATTAACCTACTTATTTTCTCCCACTTAACATATCATGAATAAGCCAGTGAATATTCTTCCACATCATATCCTGCAAGTGACTTAGCCAATCCTTCTCTGTAAAACGTTTAGGTCTTCCAGCTTTTTTTCAATAGCATGCATAATGCATTTTTATGGTTACTTAGGTTAGTAAATGGCTTCCTATCTAAAACAAACTCATGGCATGTGAGAATGATGTTTTCAACAGTGGAAGAAGTGAAAGCTGGATGATGCCAATTAGACATGAACTGTTGCAGGAAGAATAATATATCTGCTATTTAAAACTGAGAGAGAATATTTAATGTTATTTTAAAATATAATTTATGGAAACTGTGAAGTACATCCCAAAGAGGGCCATGTGAAGGAGTAGAAAAATTAGGATGAGGTAGGGCTGGAAGTAGAATGAAATGTGGCCCTTTCACATTGCATGTGCACATGAGTTATGTTGCATGTGATGGAACTATTTAGTGCTGGGACATTTCCCATGCAAAATTATCTATTCCAACAAATGCCTGGTACTCATTCATCAGTTGGCCCTTCCATTAAGTTAAGATGTTATTCAACTGACACTTAGGTGGGCATGTTAGACTATTATTAGTCACTTGGGCCTTAATATAAAATCACACAAGTTTTTTAAAGGGGAGACTGGGAAACACATATAAGCAATTACCTGGGAAGAGTAAGCCTAAAATAGGGATCCTGATCAATCAAGACTGGTCTGAAAGCCCCAGATATCTCAGAAAGTGTACATGTTATACTATGTACAGATATAAACATTTATAGAAGCTTTATCATGTATTGAAAATTAAATAACATGTCTAGTGTTTAGTAGTGAGTGCCTAGCATGTCTAGCCTAAAAAATCTGCTATCAGTTGATTCTGTCACAGTCATTCATTTTTTCTTTGTAGGCATTTGTATAAAAGAAGCAGCTAGACATTCTATGCCAACAGGAAAATTCAACAGTCAATGTATTTAACAAAGCATGAAATCAAAAGAGAAAGATATATATAAATTAGATTTGAGTGCTGCAAAATATGAAAGCTAGCTGATATTTATATAGTTCAGATTTTCATTTCTCTTTATCTTTCATTTTGTTTATCAATAGTGCCCACAAAACTCAGGTACAGGACAATGTAAACTGTATACTTATTTAATAAATAAAAATAAAATAGAGTTCAGTTAAGCAAACCCAGACACTTATTCCATATGTGGTACCAGGATAAGCTGTGAAAGATAAAAGAATGAATGTGACATAGTTCATGAAGTCAAAAGGCTAACAGTCTTATAGAGGAGATAAATATTAAATAAATAATTATTTTTTAGAGTGACACACAAAATAATATGTACAATGTACTTTCTTAGAAATATGAATTACGTGGAGTTCATATTTCATATAAAAAGAAAGTTTGTGTATGTTTTCACAAAATATTGATAGATGGTAGATAAATTAGAAAGAGATATAGATACAGGTACAGATATAGATACAGATTTAGTTACATGCAGAAGAGAGAGTGATTAATTGTCCAGGAGGAGAGTATGAGGGTCACTGGGGAATAAAGCACGTGGGACTTGATAAACCTTGATGTTGGCTGTCCTAGTTGGGCCCTTGAGGCAGAGGAAATAACAAACATAAAAGTAGAACGCTGTGGTATATGATGGTGCTTTTAGAGACTCACAAGCATTTTGGCATTGCTAAAGGTAGAGGGTGACAGGAGAAAATAAGTGACATTCTTAATATCTAGATAAAAGTAAGTTTATATTTTGATATTTTCCTCATTTGTGTAAGTTTTTACAAATGCTTTAAGATGTTTCACAATATATATTCTGTTGTAGTAATGTTGTAATCAAAACACTTTATGTGTAATCACTTTCATTGTATTTAGTATAGTTAAGTTTTTGTGACAGATGAAAATGTTTGTATTTACTGTGTACAATATAATGTTTTGAAGTATATGTTTTGAAGTATATAGGATGACTAAATCTGGCTAATTAATATATTCCTTATCTCACATAGTTATTATTTTTATAGTGAGAACACTTTATATCCATTATCTTAGCATTTTTAAAGAATATAACATATTATTGAATACATTCACCATGTTTTACAATAGATCTCTTAAACTTATTTCTTCTAACTGCAATTTTGTATCTATTGACCATCTCCACAACAGCCACCTGCCCCCACCACCATCCCAGATTCTGGTCACCACCATTCTGCTCCCTACTTCTGGGAGATCAACTTTTTAAGATTCTACATATGAGTAAGATCATGTAGTATTTGTCTTTCTAAGCTGGGATGATTAGGCTTAATACAATGTCCTCCAGATTTAGCTATGTTGTCACAAATGACAGGATTTTGTTGATTTTTATGGCCAAATAGTACTCCATTATGTATATATGCCATATTTTCTTCAGAAATTCATCCATTGATGAACACTTAGGTTGATTCCATATCTCGGCTATTGTAAATAATGTTATAATAAACGTGGAAGTGCAGTGATCTCTTCCACATACGGGTTGCATTTACTTTTGATATGTACCCAGTGGTTGGATTGCTGGATCATATGGTAATTCTATTTCTAATTTTTTGAAGAAATTCCATACTGTTTTCCATGGTGGCTATAATAATTTACATTCCCACCAGCAGTGTACAACGGTTCTCTTTTCTCCACAATTTCACTGACACTTCTCTTTTTTTTGTCTTTTATCCTGACAGGTGTGAGGTGACATCTCATGGTGGTTTTAATTTGCATTTATGTCATTATGGGTAATGTTGAGCATTTTTTCACATACCTGTTGGCCATTTGTATGTCTTCTCTTGGGGAAACATCCATTCAGGTTCTTGGTGTTCTGTAATTGTTTTTTTGTTTATTTCTTTTCTTGCTATTGAGTTGTTTGAGGATTTTATATATTTTGGATACTAAACTCTTATCAGATGTATATTTTGAAAATATTTTTCCCATTCTGTAGGTTCTCTTTTCACTCTTTTAACTGTCTACTTTGTTGTGCAGAAGCTTTTCAGTTTGATGTAATTCTATTTGTCTATTTTTGCTTTGTTGCCTGTGTTTTGGGGATCCTGTTTAAAAAGTTATTGTCCAGACCAATGTCTTGGAGTTTTCCTCTATGTTTTCATCTAGTAGTTTCATAGTTTTGGGTCTTACATGTAAATCTTTAATCCATTTTTAGTTGATTTTTGTATATGGTGTGAGATAAAGGTCTAATTTCATTCTTCTGCCGGTGGATATCCAGTTTTCCCAGCACCATTTTTTGGAAAGACTGGCATTTTTCCTTTGTGTGTTCTTGGCTGCTTTGTCAAAATTAAGTTGGCCATAAATGTGTGGATTTATTTATGAGCTCTCTATTCTGTTTCACTGGTCTATGTGTTTGTTTTTATGCCAGTACCATGAGGTTTTGTTGGCTAAGGCTTTGTAGTATATTTTGAAGTCAGGAAGTGTGATGCCTGCAGCTTTGTTCTTTCTGCTCAGAATTGCTTTGGCTATTTGAAGTCCTGTTTTTCCATATGAACTTTAGGATTTTCTTTGTTTCTCTAAAGAGTATCATTGGTATTTTGATAATAGATCATTTTGAATAATATCAGCATTTTAACAATATTGATTCTTCCAATCCATAGAATATGGAATATCATTTTATTTATTTGTGTCTTTAATTTCTTTCAGCCATATTTTATAGTTTTTGATGTAGAGATCTTTCACCTTCTTGGTTAAATTTGTTACTAATATTTTATATTTTTGTAGCAATTGTAAGTGGGATTGTTTTATTTCTTTTGCAGATAGTTCACTGTTAGTGTGTAGAAATTCTAATGATTTTTTAAATATTAATATTGTATTCTGCAACATTAATATACTCATTCATTAGTTCTAACTCTTTTTGGTGGCATCTGTAGGGTTTTGTATATATATGGCCATGTCATCTGCAAACAGGGACAATTTAACTTATTTCTTTCCAATTTGGATCACTTTTATTTATTTCTCTTCCTAATTGCTCTGCCTAGAACATGCAGTACTGTATTGGATAAAAGTGGTGAGAATAGGCATCCTTGTCTTGTTCCATATCCTAGAGGAAAAGCTTTCAATATTTCCCTGTTGAGTAATTTGTTAGCTGTGAGTTTGTCATATATGGCCCTTGTTGTGTTGCAGCCTATAGAAGGGATCTTCTGTACCTAATTTGTTGAGAATTTTCATTGTCAAAGGTTGTTACATTTGTCAAATTTTAAGGTCTCTATTTAAATAATTATATCACTTTTGTCTTTCATTCTGTTTATGTGTCGTTTCACCTTTATTGATATAAGTAATTGAGCCATCCTTATGTCTCCCTGAGATGAATTCCCTTTGATCATGGTGTCATGGATCTTTTTAGTGTGCTGTTGAATTTGGTTTGCTAGTACTTGGTTGAGGATTTTTCCATCTATGTTCATCAGGGATATTGGCCTGTAGTTTTTGTTGTAATGTCATTGTCTGGTTTTGGTGTCAGGGTGGTACTGGCCACATAAAATAAGTTTGGAAGTATTCCTTCCTTTCCCATTTTTTGGAAGAGTTTGAGAATAATTGGGATTAATTCTTTAAATGTTTATTAGAATTCAGTGGTGAAGGTTGTAGGTCCTGGGCTTTTCTTTGATAAGTGATGTTTTTATTACTCATTTAATATCCTTACTCATTATTGATCTGTTAAGAGTTTCTATTTATTAATGATTTAGTCTTGGTAGGTACCATGTGTCAAGGAATTTGTCCACTTCGTCTAGATTATCCAATATGTTGTCATATAATTTTTCATAATAGTCTGTGATAAGCCTTTGTATTTCTGTAGTATTAGCTGTAATGTCTCTTTTTTATTTCTGATTTTATTTATTTGAGTTTTCTTTTTTTTCTTAGGTTAACTAATGACTTGTCAATTTTGTTAATTTTTTCAAAAAAAAACTCAGTTTTATTAATTTTTCTGTTGTATTCCTAGTCTCTATTTTATTTCAGTTCTGATTTTTATTATTTCATTTTTTTTCTACTAACTTTGGTTTGGTTTGTTTTTCTTTCTCTAGTTCATTATGATGCAACGTTAGGTTATTTATTTGAGATCTTTCTTATTTTTTTTGAGTTAGGCATTTATTGCTATAAACTTCCCTCTCATATCTACTTTGGCTGTATCTCATGTGTGTTGGTATGTTGTGTTTCCATTTTCATTTATCTCTTTTTTATTTCCCTTTTAATTTTGTCACTGACACTGACAAAATTAAACCCATTGACCCATAGATCCTTTGTTCCTTTCTTTCTGTCTTGCTGTCTTCATTATTGGTGAAGTGATTTTTTAAATTGATATGTTTTGATTTTTTGCTTTTACTTTTCTCTGTATTTACTCTAGGTTTTGGTGTTGTGGTTATTATGAAGTTTACAAAATCACCTTATAGTTATAACAGGTTATTTAAAGATGATTACAACTTAACTTTAATTACACACACACACACACACACACACACACACACACACCTCTACGTTTTTACTCCACTCTTGCCACCAAATCTTGAACTTTTAAAGTTACAGTTTATATCTTTTTATCTTGTCTATCCTTTAATAAATTATTGTAGCCATTTTTTAATAGTTTAGTTTTTCATTCTTAGAAATTTATACACCACAATTACAGTATTAGAGTATTCTAAATTTGCCTTGTGCTTACTTTTACCAGTAAGTTTTATACTTTCATATATTTTCACATTACACATTAGTGTCTGTTTCTTTCAACTTAAAGAAGCCACTTTAGCATTTCTTGTAAGACAGTTCTGCAGGTGAGAAACTCTCTCAGCTTTTATTTTCTGGAAAAATCTTTGTCTCCTTCATTTCTGATGGACTGTGTTGCATGACACAGTACTTTTACTTGGCAGATTTTTTCCCTCAGCAATTTGAATATTTCACCTCACTTTCTCCTGGTCTGTGAGGTTTCTACTGAGATATCTGGTGCTGTCTCTATTGGGACTCTCTTATACCTATTTGCTTGTTTTCTCTTTCAGATCCTTCCTTTGTCTTCGATATTTGGCAGTTGGGTTATAATATGTCTTGGGGAATTCTTATGTAGATTTGGCATTATGGGAGAATTTTGACCTTCCTATGCATGGATATTTATGTCTTTCTCCAGGTTTGGGAAGTTTCTGCTATTTTTTTAAAAATAAACTTTCTAACCCTTGATCTTTCTCTTCACTGTCTGAAATTCCTGTGACTCAAAAATGTGCTCTTTTGATGATGTTTCATAAATCCCATAAGCTTTTTTCACTCCTTTACCTTCTGTTTTCTTTTATTATCCCCTACTATATATTTTCAAATAACCTGTCTTCGAGTTCACAGATTCTTTCTTCTGCTTTGTCAGTTCTGCTATTGATGATTTCTGTTGCAGTTTTCATTTCATTCATTGTATTTTTAAGCTACAGGATTTCTATTTATTTTATTTTTTAAATATTTCAATTTTTCTATTAAATTGTTCATCTGGTCCCTTAGTGTTTTCCTTATTTTATTGAAGTATTTTTCTGTATTTTCTTGAAGTTCACTGAGCTTTCTTAAAACATTTGTGTTGAATTCTTTGTCAAGCAGTTGATACATCTTCAGTTATTTAGGATTAGTCACTGGTACTTTATTTTGTTCATTTGATGATATTATGTGTTCCTGAATGTTCTTGATCCTTCTGGTCATGTGTTGATGTCTACATACTTGAAAAAGTAGGTACTTACTTTAGCAACTATGTCTGGGAAAGCCAGGTGCAAATGCTGTGCTGGGGTGCACCAGAAGCCTGATGCAGCTACAACTGGTGAAGTGTTACTAGAAACCTAGCACTCATTACAGCAAATGTACCACTAGGGCAGGCCAGAAGCCCAGGCCCACTGAGGCCAGCCTGCTGTTGAGAGCTGTCCAGAGCCCAGAGCCACTAACATCCACTGAGCCGTGATGCAGGTCATAGTTTGAGTTTACACGCATGCCTGAAGCCTAGAACAGTGTGATCCTTCGTGACACCAGGGTAGATCCAGAGGCTTAATATGTAAGAGTCAGCCTTGAATATGAGGCCGTGGGTACCTAGTGCTGGGTTTTACTTTGGTGGGCCCAGTGTTAGTATCCAAGGTAAAGTTCTGCACTCACATCTCTTTCCCCCCTCCACAAGTGAACTATACCTCTCTCTGTACTGTGGCACCTTGGGTTGGGAAAGGAATAATACATGTAATATAATACTGACATCCTTACCCTCTTCAATGTGCCTGTTCTTATTATTGTACTACAACTAAGTACTGTGATCTGGTTTCCTTAGCTCTTGTGAAGGTATTTCTGTGCATGGGTTGTTGTTCAAATTATTGTTTCTCCATAGAGACGATCACTGGAGAGTCCTACCCTGCAGCCTCGCACTGCCCTTCCTTGGCACATTAAGAAACAGAGTTAGTTTAAGATGCTGGTTGTAGAATTTGGAGATATTTTGTGTTCATGTGAGTTTTACATTGGTGCATTGGTGGCGGCTTAAATATTTTAAAAATGCCTACTAATTGGTGGATGGGTTTTATTCTGTTCCCCTTGCTTTATGTTAGCACTGAGCAAGTCAATATATATAAACATACAACATAATATTCTACAATTTTTTTTCAGGAGTGAATGCCTAATTGTTCAGAATTATTTTTGTGCAGTGGTTACTGAAGCACCAGTGGTGCTGTAACATAGTGAAAACAAATTGCAAGAAGTTTTTGTCTTTGTCATTATCTACCTCTCTAATGAACTTATTATAGAACTGAGTTATTTGTTGGCATTTTTGAACACTAGAGAGGAAGGAGGATTAGAAGGTAAGGTTGAAGGGGTAGATAGGACTAGATGAAATTGGGCTTTATGGAAAAGAATTTGACATTGTTTCTAAATACAATGGGAAGCCTTTGGAGACTTTGAGTCAAAGAGTAAAATGAGCTAATTTGTGTTTATAAAAGATCACACTATTTGTTATGTGGAAGATTATTAAATAAATGCAAATAAGAAGCAGAACTAGCAGTGAGTAATCTATATCCAAAACCCAAGGGAGAAATGATAGTAGTGTGTACTAGTGTAATATCACTGGAGAGGATGAGAAATAGAGAAGTTAGATTTGTTAATTTTCATGTGTGGAGATGAAGAAAAGTGAGTAAATAAGGATCCATTCTAAGTTCTGGAAAAATATATGTGCTCTGTACTAAAATGGAAAGATGTTGGGCAAAAAGTTTATGGGTCAGGATTTTGTGGATAATCAGGATTTATGTTTTGGACATGTTAAGCCTTACATGTCTGTTAGAAAAGCAAGTGAAGATGTCAAGTAGATGGTTGGATTTTTGAGTCAGGGGAACTCAGGGGAACACTCAGAGCTGGAAATGCACATTGACAATAATCAGCTTATAGATTCTAAAGACATGAATCTGGATGAAATCACAAGAAGAAATATCAGTAGTATAGGTGTTTAGAAGACTTGATTACAACAGGAATGAGAGTAAGAGTAATATATATTATATTGTGAGCCCAATTTTGTGGAAGAAAGTGATTATTACAACTTCCTAAGCTTATGCAGTCATTACTTGTATTTTCCCAGGTAAATGTTTCCTTGTTCATCTGTATCTTGCCCATGAGTTTTTTTTTATATTTTATTAAATAATGTATGAAGCAGCACAATATAGTAGTATGGTAGTTAATGGATCCTACATCATATGAAGTTCATAACTCACAGTAACTAACATACACATCCCAAACCTTTTCAGTTATATACCTTATGCTAAAACTATAAACATAAAAATAACAACTGAAAATAACAGCCCTATTAGAAGTTACACAACCAGGTTTACACAAATACTTAGTGAAAAGCCAAACATTAAATTCAGGCTTCCTCATTCCCAATTAAGTGAATTCCCACCATTCTTGAAAGGCCATATTGGGTGTGACTGTTCCGCACCAACCATCTCCAGTCTTGGTAGATAATCAAAATCCTTTTCACAAAAACAAGGGAAATAAACTATTTTTTAACCACCCTGCCCACTGAAAGGTAATACTGGTATCCTTATATATAATTACCAATATTTATAGCGTTATAATTAGCATTATCTACTAATTGTTTATCTCCTTGATTTCTCTTTGTCTAGAACATGAGTGAGGAAAATGTTTTGCTGAGGTCTAAAATATGTTTTCTATGCAATATCAGTAGTGTTATTATATCACCAAAAGAAAATTCAACTAATGTCTTTAATTATGAAGTTGATAAAAATATTTGAAATAAAAAGAGGACCAACCATTTTTGTACCTTCCTTTGAAAATTAATAAAAAGTATGCCATGAGTCTTACACAATAAAAGCATTAACTAAGACAAAAATGGAATTCCATATAAATAAAAATTTACAACAAGTCCAAACATAATTCGAACTATTAGATGTTAGGTAAACATGGACAACAATTTTAAATTGTTCCATTTTTATTATGCAAATAGTAAAACATTTTCCAAGAGCATTTCACAGAATACTAATATTTTTAAAAGGGAGTTTTTCTGAGCACAATGATTTAGGAAACAGTGGGTTAACAAACCCAAACTTCTTAGAACGTGTAATGTGCAGCTGTGTACTGTTGATCCTCAGGGTTAAACATGTTAGCCAGCACTCCCCAAAATTTCAGGTAAACAGATCCCAAGATTTTTCCGTTAAGAAAAAAACAAACAAAAAACTAAACAAAAACACTATTCTTAGAATATACTTGGATAATGCTTCTCCAAAGAAAGATTAAGATTGAAGGACATCAGAGGCACACACCCTGACCACAGTTAGAGAAAATTTATTGTCTGTGACCTTGAAAGTCATTACTTCTGTGTTTCTTATATTCACATAAAACCCTCATAAACTTTCAAGGTTAGGCAGGGTGAATGCTGTGTTAATGGAATAAATCAAAACTGGCCCTAGGCAAAACTATGAAGTAAGCAAAGTCTATTTTTGGTCCACTACCTTCAGTATCATCATATTTTCTTTCCATTACTGACAACTTAGGTTGTCATCCCTCCTCACCATCTCAGAACCTTTTGCTAAACACCATTTCCAGAAGGTGTTTAAACATGCCAATTATAGCTGTCTCTCACCCCTCTCCTGACAAAGAGCCAATTTCTGCTTAGGATATGCCATCTCTTGGAGTACGTTGATTGCACTGTCTTGTAGACTGATAGCTCTGCCTAGGGCCTTAACAAATGTGTGTACTTGTGACATTTTTGGACCTAAAGAAAATAGGTAAGGAGTGTTACTCTTGGTCAAAGGAACCCGATGGCAGCCTCTCAATTTATATCTAATTGGTCACCTTCTATTTTGTCTACTGTTGATGCTAATGCTGGAAAAATACATAAATTTCTCAGGAAAAATAGTGGTAAATGAAGCTATAGAAGTAATTGTGCCTGTTGGAGTGGGAATGGCTGGGAGTCAGAGGCTTGGGTTTTAGTCTTGTCACTGTTACCAGTTGGCTTTTTAACTCCTAATGTCTAGTATCTCCATATTCTCAATGGAACAATGGGGATAACACTTTCACAAGACTGAAGATTGTGAAATGAGATATATCAATAGATAAAAACTTTTTTTTTCTGAGATGAGGTCTTACTGTCTCACCCAGGCTGAAGTTCAGTGGCACAGTCTTGGCTCACTGCAACCTCCGCCTCCTGAGTTTAAGCCATCCTCCCACCTCAGCCTCCTGAGTAGCTGGGACAACAGGTGCGGGCCACCACATCTGGCTATTTTTTTTTTTTTTTAATTTTGTAGAGACGGGGTTTTGCCATGTTGCCCAGGCTGGTCTCAAACTCATGCGCTCAAGTGACCCTCCTGCCTTAGCCTCCATAAGTGCTGAGGTTACAGGTATGAGCCACTGTGTCAGGCCGAAAGTGTATGAAACAGTTGTAAGGCAACATGGTATGTTTCCAGCAACTTTATGTTGCATATAAGAAAGTTAGCCTTGGCCTAAAACTTTTCAAAATGACTCAGTATATGTTCCACAAGTGAATCACAGAATATTAGAACTGAAATTGGCCTTGAAGTTCACTAAGTATCATAGAAGACATTCATGCCTCCCCAATTTAAACAGGATTAACTCAAAGTAGAGCTGGAACTATAAACCACTTGTCTGAATCTGGACCAGGAATTTTCCTGGTATGCCAGAACATTGCTGGATTATGGTTAGTAGTCCCGTAATTAACAGCCACAAATGAAAGAGGCTGCAGTTGGGGCTGGTTCAGGAATCTTGGTGTCCATGTCTCTCATAAGGAACAAGAGTTGTTAATTCTGTAAGAATTAGTGATATGTTTCTTAGTTCCATTGTTGTGGAGAAAAACTAGGCTGTGGAACATAGAAAGCTTCCTGAAATGTACACAGTCATCCCAGAGAAAAATAAACTTGCTCCATCCCAAAAAATGCAGACATGAGTCCAAAATCTTTGCATGTCTTGTTTGGTTTCCTCACCTCTTCCCCTGGCTCCACTGCCAGGGACATCTACTTCTGCCTTGCTGTCTATTTGCCTAGAGGCTTTTAGAAAGCTTTCTAGACACTATTATATTCAGAGATTTCACCCATAAAGTACATTAAAATACACCTATATCCTATATTAAATAAAATTTTGATGTAAAATAATTTATAAAGGATTTACATTTACTTACTTTATTTAATACAGGAATGATTTTTGCACGTAGGTTAAGAAACATGCCTTTAGAAAATCTCTAGCTTTGAATCCCAGACCAACCATTTGCCTTTATATGACTAAGAAAAATTGTATAATCTCTCTGTGCCTCACATGCCTCAGCTGCAAATTAAGGATGCTAAAAAGAACTACTTCAGAGAGTCATGAAGAATTACTGAGCTTGTAAAAACCCTTAACAGTTCTTAAAAGTTTAGCAATTGTGTAATCTTAGTAGGAAGTGTACAGATACTCACTGGACTATTCTTTCAACTTTGTGGTTTGACATTTTTCAAAATAAGTTAGAAAGCTGCCTTCTGACCTCCAAATGCAGCCGCTATCATTAATATTACTACTCTTGTTGGAATCATTATGCATACTTGGACACTGCTGGAAAGTGAAAAGAATCTAAGCTTTACAAAGTGTTTTATATGTAATAAAATTCGTATTTCAATGTAATAATCTATTAAATAATTCATTAAACTCAATAGTTTGTGGGTTTTTAATGTTTAATTTGTCATTTATTTACTTCAATTTTAATTTTTTTCTATTTTAGAGATAATAAACATTTCCCCCCTTTCAGTTCCTTAATATTTCCCAAAAGTAGGTCTTTGGAAAGCTGGTAGGCTCTGTACCTATCCTGAGGGATGAAATGGTCCTGCATCTCTTTTACCTCTTACTATGTATTTATTTTTTGAGATAGGGTCTCATTCTGTCACCCAGGGTAGAGTGCAGTAGTGTGATCTCTGCTCACTACAACATCTGCGTCTTGGGTTCAAGCGATTCTCCTGCCTCAGCCTCCCAAATAGCTAGTATTACAGGAGCCCACCACCATGTCCAGCTAATTTTTTTATTTTTAGTAGAGACAGGGCTTCACCATGTTGGCCAGGCTGGTCTCAAACTCCTGACAGGTGATCCTCCCGCTTCGGCCTCCCAAAATGCTGGAATTACAGGCATGAGCCACTGCGCCCAGCCTACTTCTTACTTTTTATTCAATAGATATTAAGCAAAGAAAGTGAGTATGACTAAAAATTTTCAATTATTCTCCCTATTTCTTAGGATCAGCATTGTAATTAAGATGCTTGTATCCTGCCACCACATTGCCAAGGTGACAAGCAAATGAGAAATACAGTGGAAACAATGCTATTGAAGGGCATTTTTAAAATCATATCATGTTTGTGTGCAAATCTCTGAGAGGCACAATTGAGAGCCTATCAAAAAGGACAGGAGAGAGAACCTGTGCAAATGGCAATACTGTACTAATGTGCCTTTCAAGGCCCTTGCTATGGTTTTTGTTGTTGTTGCTGTTGTTTCTTTGTTTGTTTTTGAATAGGATCTCACTCTGTCACCCAGGCAGGAGTACAGGGGCATGATCATGGCACACTGCAGCCTCAACTTTCTGAGCCAAAGTCATCTTTCAGCCTCAGCTTCCTGAGTAGCTGGGACCAGAAGCATGCACCACTGTGCCCAGCTAATTTTTAAAACTTACTTTTATGTAGAAACGGGGTCTCACTACATTGCCCAGGCTGGTCTCAAGCTTCTGGCCTCAAGTGATCCTCTCTCCTTGGTCTCCCAAAGCACTGGGATTACAGGAGTGAGACACCACCCCCAGCCCTCTTGCTATGGTTTTAAAGTTTGGGTCCCTCCAAAATTCATGTTGAAATTTCACCCACAATGCAATAATATTAAGAGATGGGGTCTTTGTGAAGTGATATAATATTAGTGCCCTTATAAAAGAGCATGAGAGAGCAGGCTCATCCCTTTTTACCCCTTCTGCCATCTGAGGATGCAGAAACAAAGTGCCTTCTCTGAAGCAGAGAGACTTTACCAGATATGGAGTCAGCTACAGCCTTCATCTTGGACTTCCCAGCCTCCAGTACTGTAAGAAATAAATTTCTGTTGCTTATAAATTATCCATTTTAAGGTATTTTGTTACAGCAACACAAACAGACTGACAGTTCTCATTCTGAAATTCCAATTCAGGCTGTAGAATTTACCCTAAGTGAGGTCATGGCAGCCAGATGTAGGCCAACATATCTACTTAGAAAGAGACTGAATTAGTTAAATTAATTCAGAGAACTTGAATTGCTGAGCAGAACTAGACTTGGAGCAAGCATTGGTTGTGGTTTTCCTCTGAGTGAAGTGTAAGGTTCTATACTAGGTGGTGATTGAGTGATTAAACATCTTCTGTCTTTTTATGAGAAATTACTTTGGCCCACTTTCTTAAGTTTATAGTCTTTACAGTCTCATTTAGCAGGTTTCTTATTTCAGGTGTAGTCAGACCTGACATTAATACCAAACTCACTTAATCGGTAAGTCAGTCAAAAATCACACTTCTGACAAGCAACAAAATGAGCTGTAAGGAGGCAACAGGATGGCTGGCCTAGCGGATGACAAGTACCCGCTAGATCTGAAAGAACAAGGACAGGCTCCAGGAAAAAGAAGAAAATGAATCCATCAGATATGATAGGGCTTTTGGTATAAAAAAAAACAAACTTCTGGGCCAGGTGCATTGGCTCACACCTGTAATCCCAGCACTTTGGGAGACTGAGGCAGGCAGATTGCTTGAGTTCAGGAGTTCAAGACTAGCTAGGGCAACATGGCAAAACCACATCTCTCTCTATATATATATAAAAAAAAATAAAAAATTAACTAGGTGTGGTGGTGTGAGCCTGTAGTCCCAGCTACTCGGGAGGCTGGGGTGGGAGGATTGTTTGAGCCTCGGAGGTCAAGGCTGCAGTGAGCTGTGATCATTCCACTGTACTCCAGCCTGGGTGACAGAGTGAGACCCTATCTCAAAATACAAACAAACAAGCAAATTTATGATAGGAATATGCCTTATCTGATGAAACTTTGGGGAAAGAATGAAGGAGTAGGAAACTCTACAAATGAAAGAAAAGGCAAAAGCTTTACAAGAAAGGAAATGCAGTGATAACACACTGCAGTGAACAGTAGTCATCATGATATAAACATTGATTGTTAACTAAAAATGATTATTCTATTGTGCCAAGAAGATAGGTGGAAGTAGGAGTCATCACCAAGCACATAAGATAATATTAAGTAGTTAAATTTGCATAAGAGAAAGTCATTAGATAATGCCTAAAAATAACAACAAATAGCAAGATTAGAAAGTTTTTGAAATATAGCAGGTAAATACTAAAGTTAAAAACATTTTAAATCATTGAAATCAGAGGGGGCAACGTGCCATTTGATTGCTTTTTAAAAACTGGGTGCATGCTACGTAACTAAATATATTTTACAGTAAAAAAAGAATATTTGTATAACTTTTCCAGTTTCACTTTCTGATCTCTTGCACTTAAACTCTATGAATAAATTTTATTTATTTATTTTTAAATTGACATGAAATTATGGATTTACCATGTACAACGTGTTGTTTTAAAGAAAATATACATTGTGGAATGACTAACTCTATCTAATTAACATATGCATTACCTCACACAGCTATCATTTTTGTGATGGGAACACTTTATATCCACTCTTTTTCATTTTTCGAGAATATAATAAATTCTTAACTATGGTCACCGTGTTGTACAATAGATATTTTCAACTTATTCCTCTGACCAATATCTCCTCAACCCCCAATGTCCAACCACTTCAGCCCTTGGTAACCATCATTCTACTCTCTACTTCTTCAAGATCAACTTTTTAAGATTCCACATGTGAGTGAGATTATGCAGTGTTTGTCTTTCTGTGCCTAGCTTATTTCGCTTGACATAATGTCCTCCAGGTTCATTCATGTTGTTGTATATTAAATCTCAAAAAAAAAAAAAAATCCTTGGTAATAGATTGATGCTGGATAAGGAGGACAGATATTACTTTAATATGACTTTTGTAAAGAGCTTGCCTGGGAGAAGTTCACAGAAAAGAAATAGAATTAAACACTGAGAATGCCCAGTATCGTGGTCTTAAGGATTAGGGTGTGACTGTCTATTGCTGGGCAGAAAGGCAGTCGAGCAGGCAGCAAGAGGAGATGGAAAAGGGAGAAGAGAGGCTGGTTTCATTGAAGTTTGAGTTGGTAATTGAATCACTTTTCCATTTTCAAAATGCACATAGCTACAAATGGCTTTTAATTCCAAAATACAAATGCATTTTCCTTTTTAGCACCACTTTCACCATGAGTGTTCTTTTGATAAGGTTTTATATGCTTTCTTTTCTCTATATTTTCTGGATTTCTCAAAATATGATCTAATACCTTGTGACAAGGGAGCAATATGCAATGTGTAAAAACCACAGTTAATTGTCATTAAAAGCTCAGTTGATGAGATGAACATCACAGATGTTGGGATAGGTGAACATCTGATTTTCATTTGTAAGAGTTGCTTTCATTAACACCAGATTAGTCAGTGATATCTACTTAAATGTGTTGGTGGTTAGTTGATGCAGAACATCTGGCCACATTGTTTTTGATTGCTGGGTGACCACATCGTCTCTTTGTGTTAGTCAAGAAGACTGACAGTTGTTAATTTTATCTTTTTGCAAAAAAGTGGTAATTGAGTCATAAAATAATAAAATTAAAAAGGATCGAAAAGGTCATTAGGTTCAATGGCCTTCTAATATTTGACTCAATATACTTATTGTCCAAGAGCTTCTCCTAAATGAACTTTGGGCATGTCTTTCTTAAAATGTTATAATAACTTCATTTTGTTAATAGCATGAACTGATAATTTCGTACGAGATTTCTCATTGATGTCCCAGTAAAAGTAACTTGATTTTCTCTATTAATTTTTATAACCTTTACTGTAACAAACAGCTATAGTGTGCAGGATTTTTTTTTTTTTTTTCTTTTCTGAAGTAGTCCTCAAACTGAAGACCTAAGAGAATCAAAATTCTCATCCATTCCCTAATGCCTAGGGAAGATTTCATTGAGACATCAAAAAAGCTACATGTCAATTTTCTCTGTGAAATGTTTATTTTTTTATTATGAAATAAAATATTAAATATATGTGACACACAAGGATAAATTGTGCAAAAATCTTTTAACTAGATTGAATGTAGGAAAGAAATTTAACACCTGGAGTAGAAGAGAAAATTTTGATTCCAGAAGTAACTAATACAACCTACATATATAATTCAGTCTATTTTTATTGGAATTAGTTGTTTATCTTTTAAAACACCCTGTGTATATATGAAAATACATGGCCATCTCTGTTCTAAAACAGTTGTTACATTTATGATTGCTTGTGAGAATAATCACTAAATAACAAAACTAATTCCTACAACTTAGAAAGTAACAAAATTAATATTTTCTAGTAGAACACTAGGCTTTTTAAAACAAAACAAAAGGAAACAAACAAAAAAAAAGGTATGTTGTCTCACTTTAGTAGGCCTTTAATAGCATGAAAGGATAATAATACCTTTATAGCTTTTCTTGTAAATCTTCAATGAATCAGTAAAACCAAAATCCTCTAAAAAGTAATTTCTCTACATTTTGATATTCAACATTTTTGAGGCCTATCTTGTCAGTAAGAAAACAATAAATGACTCGTAGGAGAGTCTTTCAACTTTTCAATCAGCTGAATACTATACTAGTTAGGAAATGACCTTTTCCCCGATGAGGGTGCTAAGTAGAAATACTAGTTGCTGGAATTGAAAAAAAAAAAAAAAAAAAAAAAAAAAGATTTCATATGTGATCAATTAAGGAGTAAAAGGAGACTCATTTTTGATGGCTTGTGAAGGCCCTCTTCCCATATCCTCTCTTTGCCTGGCGTATCCAGAAACAGAGAGCCAGTTTACAATGCCCGAGAATGACTGTCTGTTGTATAAAAACTCTAAAAAATGTAGCCATTTTCCCAGTGCAAAATGAAAATGTAGGGCCCTTGTTCAAAAAGCGGGATGGGGTTGGGGCAGGGAGGAAGTGCTATTAAAGGTAATGAATTATAATTATTTTGCTTTCTTCCACGGTGCCTCTCTTGACTTTTCATGGTATTTTTTATTTGGTATTTAACATTGTCCTAAATAAAGTTTTTAAGTTATTAGTATGCATTTTACCATTCATTTTTACATTGTGCAATACCAGTTTTAAATGCAAATACAGGAGTATTTAACTTGTATGTAGAATGGCTAAAATTACACAATTCATAATATGTAGTTTGTACATGCATATGTATTTTGTTCTTACTAGAACAGTGGAAATACTACACAATGTTAACTGTGTTTCATATTTTAATATTAATACCTGACATTCTATAACAATCATTAGCTTCATCTTACTGATGAGTAAGGAAGAATTGAAAGGAAAAGAAACTATGGGTTGCCCTATGTTTCCCTTTCCTTTTGTATCAACATTGTCCGCATAAGCAATTGGCTACTATATGAAAGTAACATAAATGAGAAAGGCTATGATAAGGTTCCTTGGTCATTCTTGTTTCTTAGAAAGCCATTGCCTTCTTTCTGCATTCAAAGCAAGTTCTGGTCCTTATGGAAAGTGTGTCCTATCTGGATTCTACAACTCTGGGCCAGACACAGTGAGTCACACCTGTAATCCCAGTACTTTGCGGGGCCAAGATGGGAGGATCACTTGAGGAGAAGGAGTTTGAGATTCTACATCCCAAACCTATTTCAATTCTAGTGATGGCTCTCTGCCCACTCTGCCCTCATTCTATCCCAGGCAATCATTATTACTTGCCCAGACTACTATAAGAGCTTCCTAATTGGTCTCGATATTTCCTCTGTTTTACTCTCTCCCCCAACACATTGTTCTCAAAGAGACAGTGTGAGATTGTAAAAATATAAATCAATCAGGCCATGCCTCTGATTTACACTATTAAAAGGCTACCCATTTCAGTTTGAATAAAATCCAAACTCTTCACTATGGCTTATTAAGCCAATTTGTCCTTTTTGTATCTCTCTGATTTTATAATAAGTCACTCTTCCCCATCCTGCCTCACCCCCAAAAAAACCTTCAGCCACACCACCCTTCTTGTACTTTCCTAGATTCTATCTATTGATTCTTTGCCTTAGGGTCTTCACACGTATTTGTCACTCTGATTGGATGATCATTTCAGAAAAGCCTTTCCTAACCATTTTATGTAAGTGAGAGTCTCTCACATCCCCAAAACTTTACAATTGTACACCCCAGTTCCTTCTTGTAGTTTTTTTTTTTTTTTTTTTATAAACCCTTGATATATTATAAATTATGTAAAGGCAAAACCTGTGTCTTTTTTGATTAACCATTATAAATGGTTATGGCATCATATTTATTTATTAAAATATTTCTTAAATACCTAAGATGTTTTAAATTCTAGAGATACTTTTTTAAGTTACAGAGATACAGCAGTGAACAAAACAGATAAAAATTCTAGACTTCATGAAACTTATATTCTAGCTGTAGGATACTGACAATAGATAAAAAATAAATAAACTTGCTGAAATGTAAAGTACGTCAAATGATGATAAGTTCTATGGTAAAAAATAAGACTCAGAAAGGCAAAAGGAAATGCTGGATATGTGTAGGGGTTACAACTTTAAGTGGGAGTGTGATAGTGCAGGTCTTATTCTATCATTTTATTAGATGAAAGTTGCAAAACTATATTTCTATATACATGCAAAAAGATATCAATAAATTCAACTAGTTGTAGGACTGAAAATACATTTAAAATACTTTTTAAGATTCTATTTGATAAAAATAGTCAGAATTATGCATTCCCGAAGAATTCCAGTCAAGCCAGAAAGAAGTTAGGGATGCCAAGCAATTCCATTTTACACTGGTCTCTAAGTGCTTAAAAAAGGTAATTTAATAAGGAAATAAGATAAATAAGCAAAATTTTAAAAGGGAATAGATACTGGAAAAGGGGAGTATAGATTATTTTAAAAACAATGTAGTTATATTCATGGAAGACCATTATAATCAAGTAAACATATATGAAAACTAATAGGTAACCACCTAAAACAAAAGAATTTTAAAAGTAGAAACTTTTTGTAAGGGAAATCACATTCACAGTAGCAAGAATAACACAACATATTTGAGATTTTTATTTTAAAAGAAATGTTCAGGCCAGGCATTTTGGCTCATGCCTATAGTTCCAACTACTTGGGAGGCTGAGGGAGGAGGACCACTTGGGCTCAGAAGTTAGAGGCTCCATGAGCTATGATTGTGCCATTGCACTTCAGCCTAGGTGACAGAGACCCTATCTCTTAAAAAAAAAAAAAAAGAAAGAAAGAAAGAAAGAAAGAAAGAAAGAAAGAAAGAAAGAAAGAAAGAAAGAAAGAAAGAAA
>NC_045441.1:93225365-93284758 GCF_002776525.5 Piliocolobus tephrosceles
AAAGAAAGAAAGAAAGAAAGAAAGAAAGAAAGAAAGAAAGAAAGAAAAAAGAAATGTTCAGGAAATGAAATTGCTGAAAGATACTTTTCAAAACTTGCATGATTTGAGACACATAATAGCTATGTGAAGGAAGATCCAATCATTGAACATATGTAAACTCTTTCAAATTATTCTCTAAATTTAACACAACCTAAATCAAAAGTAAAGTGGGGTATACATGGGAAAGTACAAAATAACTATGAGATTTTTGTGGAAAACTAGAAGTATCAAACTAATTGGGAAAATATTTTTAAATTACAAAAAAGAAGATGAGTTTGCCCTACTCAGAATTAAAATACATTAAAATTATACAAATTCATTTTATATAGTGAATTCATTTCATCATTCACCCTCAAAACAGGGTGGTATAATGCAGAAATCAACAAAAAATGCAGCTGAACAGAATAAAGAGTTTAGAAATCACCCACACATATCTGGAAACATAGTATATAATTACACTGGTATTTTCAATCAATAGAGAAAATGTATACCTTATTTTTAATGGCCATTGAGTTACCTAATAAGTATTAAAGAATAAAACATCTCCTGTATACATCAAAATCATTTCATATCAAGCAAGAACTTGTTTTTAAAAATGGGAGAAAAAAATCATACTAGTGTATACTAAAATATAGCATGTTAATATGTATAGAATCCTAGAGCATGGTACCAACGGCATAAACCGTAGAAGAATTGATAAAATTTGTTTTCAAATAACTTAGAAACTTTGAGATGATAAAACATGCAAATACCCAAACCAAAAAGCTTTGTTTATTATAAATGTTTGCAATATGTATGAGAAAGTATTAATACTGCTAACTTTTTAATGGACAATTAAGAGAATGAAAAAATAAAACTAGGAGAAAATATTCACAAAACACATATTTGGTAAAGAATTGATATCCAAAATATACAACAAATTCTCAAAACCTCACAATAATAAAACAAACCAGTTTTAAAATGGGTAAGATAGGAACAGACACTTCAACAAAGAAGATATACAGATGGCAAATAACATATGAAACGATGCTCAACATCATATGTCATTAGGAAATTACAAGTTGATATAATGATGAGATAGCACCACATGTCTTTTAGGATGCCTAAAATTTAAAACACAATACCAATTGCTGGTGAGGATGTGAAGCAACAGATATTCTCATCCACTGTGGTGGGAATACAAAATGGTAAAACCAGTTGGACAGGTAATTTGTCAGTTTCTAACAAAGCTTAACATAGTCTTACCAGACAATCCAACAACTACACTCCTTGGTATTAATCAGAATGAGTTGAAAATGTATGTCCCCCCAAAAAAAACTTCACAAGCTTTATTCATAATGACAAAAAAATTGAAAGCCACCAAAATGTCCTTCAATAAGTTGAATATATGAACAAACTGTGGTATATTCATACAATGAATTATTATTCAGCTTGAAAAGGAAATAAACAATTAAGCCATGAAAAGACAGGAGGGACCTTAAGTGCATATTACTAAGTAAAAGAAGAAAATCTGAGAAGACTACACACTGTATGATTCTAACTATAGGACATTCTGGAAAAGAGAAAACTCTGGAGACAGTAAAAAGATCAATGGTTGTCAGGAGTGGGAGGGAAGAAGGGATGAATGTGCAGAGCACAGAGGATTTTTAGGGCAGTGGAACTACTCTGTGTGAAACTGTAATGGTGGACAATTGTCATACATTTGTCAAAATCTGTAGAGCTATACAATACAAAGGTTGAACCCTAATGTAAACTATGGACTTTAGTAAATGATAAGGTATCAATATTGGTTCATCGATTATAACAAATATATAACAAATATAACATATTGCAAGTTGTTAATAGGGAAGCTGGGGGAAGGAGGGGAACAGAAGGGGTAAATGGAAACTCTGTACTTTCTGCTTAATTTTTTTGAAAACATGAACTACTCTAAAAAATAAAGTCTGTCAGTATCCTATTTTTAAAATAGGATAATATCACATCCAGAAAATTTACTTTTAATAGGTAAAATGAGTCAAAAGATGTAGACACACGTTTATTCCCATCCATAATCAAAGAAATAAACATTCAAATGAAAGAAGGGTGCCATTATTTTTGCCTATAACAACGGCAAAGACTAACAGGGATGAGGCTCCTAGGATTGTCTTGGTTTGGAGGCAAGAAGCTCTCTGGTACATAGCCTGTAGAACTCCCTATGAGAACAGGGCTTCTGTGTGGCAATTTGTCAAAATGTATCAACTTACTAAGCAGAAATATCTAGCCTTTGACCTAATGATCCCAAATCTGTGCACTTATATCAAGGAAATAGATAAATTAGTAAAGAAATATGTACAGTGTTACCATAGTTTGTTTAAAAAAACAACAAAATTTAAAAGTCCAAAAAAGGGAATTGATTAAATGTATTTTGTGCATACATATAAAATATTTATAATTGTGGACATTTATACTAATAACATGGAAAGGCATTGGTTATATTGTATTTAGAAAGAAAAGTAAGTTAGAGAGTGCTGATACTGTTTTAAACAATATACACGCATGGGGAAATGTCTGGAAGACCAGATACTAGTAATGGCTGTGGCAGGACAGTAGAATATCTGCGACTTATTGTTTTTCCCCTGTTATTCATATTTAATTTACATTCTTCATTTAATGTTAATTCATTGCTTACATAAATTTTAAAATATATAAATCCTTTATAAAAAGAAAGGTGATAATTCCTACTACTTAGAATATTAGCACATTTTAGCTCTGAAAGTGACCTCAGTAATTGTTTATTATATACATCCCCATTATTTAACAAATCAAGAATTGGATGCTTATGTGTATGTTCATTGCAGCACTATTCACAACAGCAAAGACATGGAATCAACCAAATGCCCATCAATGATAGACTGGATAAGGAAAATGTGGTACATATACGCAATGGAATACTGTGCAGCCATGAAAAAGAATGAGATAATGTCCTTTGCAGGGACATGGATGGAGCTGGAAACCATTGTCCTCAGCAAACTAACTCAGGAACAGAAAACCAAACACCACATGTTCTCACTTAGAAGTGGGAGCTGAACAATGAGCACACATGAACACAGGGAAAAAACAACAACACTAGGGTCTGTTGGGGGAGGTGGGGTGGCATGGGGAGGGAGAGCGCCAGGAAAATTAGCTGATGTATGCTGGGCTTAATACCTAGGTGATGGGTTGGTAGGTACAGCAAACCACCATGACACACGTTTACCTATGTGACAAACCTGCACATCCTGCGTATGTACCCCAGAACTAAAAACAAAATAAAATAAAATTGGATGCTTAATATGGTTAAGAGAATTTTCCCAAACTGAATTACATGGAAAGCTGAGACAACAACTAATGTCTTGTGCACTCAATCCACAATTCTCTTTCACTGAACAGTGACAAACTCCAAATAAACCTTTTAGTGGAAATCCCTAAAATATGATTGTGTTTCTGCAAGTGTATATTCATGAGACATAAATGTACAGTTTTTTTGCATGACTTTATGTTTTCTAAAAATTTAGGTCCCCTATATCTCAATTCTTAATTTTCTTCCATTGGAGTGGCAATCCCAAACAATCCTTCTTATGCATAAACAAAATGACAAAGTATGTGTGTATATCTTTGAAACACAGCCATGCAAATCTACTTGCACAATTGTTTTGGTTTTTATAAATTTGATGTGACATAATTTCAACCATAAATCCTGTAAGCTTGTTAATAAAATTGAGATGTTTTCTATTTTCTTTCAAGTAAAAACAATTCAGAGCTACTATCAGCTACTTTGATCTCCAGAATGATCAATATTTAAAAGACTGTGATAAGTGCATGGAAGGTCATTAAACTATATATATACACACACATATAGTTTAAATATATATAGTTTAAATATATATTTTATATGTGTGTGTGTGTGTGTGTGTGTGTGTGTGTGTATATATATATATACATTCCCAGATAAATAGGGTTGGCCTCTAGAGTATTTGGGAAACAAATGGTAAAAATGGTGTAATCCTATGTATTTATGTTTGTCTTTGTATGTCTATACATGTGTATATGTGTGTCTATGCACATTTTTTAGCACTGACTCTATAAGACATACAATTCACTATCAAAAAAATGTTAAATTACAATTTAGATCTGACAATTTTACAAAATGCATATTTTAATTTCACATAAGTGCATTGTTTTAAGGTACAGGCTGATATCTGTACAAGTTGCTGATGTCTCAGCAACAAGTTGTTGCTATGAACTTACGCCTGATCATTTTAGTTCTGTCACAGATGAGCTTCAATTGTGTTTCTTAGTCCCTACTGGCTTAGGAAGACATCCGTCAGCAGGATTTTCTTTCTCATTTAAAAAGAATCCATAATGTTAGCCTGAATTATCTTTGAAATGCCTGTCCTTGAGCATGTTTCAACACGATGTTGTTCTTTGCATATATTTGCCTGTTATATTCATTGTGTATAGCATTCGTCTTTTTAAAGGCAGACTCATTTTCTGGGAAATGGCTGAATGGAAATTGATGCATTCACTGATTAATTCATTCATTTAGCAAACTCCATTGAATACCTGCTATGTAATAGACATGCCATTGGCTAAAAAAAAAAAAAAAAAAAAAAAAAAAAAAAAAAAAAAAAAATGACCAAATTGGTAACCACCTGCCACAGGCTCCAAATCAAAAGAAAGTTGGAGCTTGTGGCAGTATAGACAGAAAAATATTGGCAACTGTTGTTGATGATTGTTAAGTTTGAGTGATAAGAGCATGGCAGCTCACTAAACTAGTCTTTCTTTTTGAAAAATATGCTTGAAATTTTTCATAATAGAGATGGCATTTTTTGTTGTTGTTGTTGTTGTTATTGTTGTTACAGGTCCTTTATTCTACTCAATTGGAGATATGTATTTCATTCCCCTAGAAAGATACCAATGGACTTTGGATTGTTTTCCTTCAGATCCTTTTCTTTCTGAAATTGTTAGACTCATTATTCACAATTTAATCATTTCTCTCAGCATCAATTTCTAAAATTCTCTTCTCTGAAAAGGAAAAATACATCCGCTCAGATTACTTATCTCCAGATTTGGGGTTCAAAGTAGGCTTAGGAACCCAGTTGTGTTGAGTTCTTCTATGGAATCACCTCATTCTTTCCTTATCCTCCAGGGTATTAAATTTTGTCACTTGGTCATGGCCCTTTACTTCATTCATTGGTGCCATTAATTGTGTTACCATATTTTACTCTTTTTTGTTTTGTTTTTTCTCTTCTAGTTATTTTGAAATATACAACACATGGTTGTAACTACAGTCACCCTACTCTGCTATCAAACATTAGAACTTATTTCTTCTATCTAACTGTATGTTTGTACCCATTAACCAAACTCTGTTTATCCCCTTCTGCCACCCATATACCTTTCTCAGCCTCTGGTATCTATTATTTTACTCTACCTCCATGTGATCAACTTTTTAGCTCTCACTTATGAATGAGAAAATGCAATATTTATCTTTCTGTGCATGGCTTATTTCTCATAACCTCCAGTTTTCATCCATGTTACTGCAAATGATGTGATTTCATTCATTTTATAGCCAAATACTATACCATTGCATATATACCTCATTTTCTTTATCCATTTATCTATATCCATTCAAGTGTTGATGGACATTTAAATTGATTTTATATCTTTACTATTGTGAGTAGTGTTGCAATAAACATGGGAATTTAGGAAACTATTTGATATATTAGTTTCTTTTTCTTTGGAAATACTCTTAGTGGGATTGCTAGATTGTATGGTAGTTCTACTTTTAGTTTTTTGAGAAATCTTCATACTATTTTTTATAATGGCTATATTAGTTTACATTTCCACTGATAGTGTATAAGAGTCCAATTTTCTGTCATGCTCACTGATGTGGTTTGGCTGTGTTCCCACCCAAATTTCATCTTGAATTCCCACATGTTGTGGGAGGTACCCCACGGGAGGTGGTTGAATCATGGGGATAGGTCTTTCCTGGAATGTTCTCATGATGGCGAATAAGTCTTGCAAGATCTGATGGTTTTAAAAAGGGGAGTTTCTCTACACAGGTTCTCTTTTTGCCTGCTGCCATCCATGTAAGATGTGACTCGGTCCTCCTTGCCTTCTTCCATGATTATGAGGCCTCCCTAGTTATGTGGAACTGTAAGTCCAATAAACCTCTTTCCTTTGTAAATTGCCCAGTCTCAGGAATGTCTTTATCAGCAGCATGAAAATGGACTAATACAGTAAATTCATAACAGTAGAGTGGGGTGCTGCTGAAGATACCCAAAAACATGGAAGCAACTTTGGAACTGGGTAACAGGCAGAGATTGGAACAGTTTGGAAGGCTCAGAAGAAGGCAGGAAAATGTGGGACAGTTTGGAGCTCCCTCCAGACTTGTTGGATGGCTTTGACCAAAATGCTGATAATAATATGGACAATGAAATCCAGGTTGAGGTGGTCTCAGATGGAGATGAGGAACTTCTTGGCAACTGGAGCAAAGGTGACTCTTGTTATGCTTTAGCAAGGAGACTGGTGGCATTTTGCCCCTGTCCTAGAGATTTGTGGAATATCGAACTTGAGAGAGATGACTTAAGGTATCTAGCAGAAGATATGTCTAAGCAGCAAAGCATTCAAGATGTGACTTGGGTGCTGTTAAAGGCATTCAGTTTTAAAAGAGAAACAGGACATAAAGTTTGGAAAATTTGCAGCCTGACAATGCAATAGAAAAGAAAATCCCATTTTCTGAAGAGGAATTCAAGCTGGCTACAGAAATTTACATAAGTAACGAGAAGCTGAATGTTAATCACTAAGACAATGGGGAAAATGTCTCCAGGCCATGTGAGAGACATTTGCAGCAGCCCCTCCCATCACAGGCCCGAAGGTTTAGGGGGGAAAATAGTTTTGTGGGCCAGGCCCAGGGTTTCTCTGCTGTGTACAGTCTAGGGACTTGATACCCTGTGTCCCAGCCACTCTAGCTGTGACTAAAAGGGAACAAGGTAGAGCTTGGGCTGTTGTTTTGGATGATAGAAGCCCCAAGTTTTGGCAGCTCCCACATGGTGTTGAGCCTCTGGGTGCACAGAAGTCAAGAATTGAGGTTTGGGAACCTTCACCTAGATTTCACAGGATGTATGGAAATGCTTGGATGCCCAGGCAGAAGTTTGCTGCAGTGGGCCCTCATGAAGACCCTCTTCTAGTGCAGTGCAGAAGGGAAATGTGGGGTCAGAGCCCCCACACAGAGTCTCTACTGGGGCACCACCTAGTGGAGCTGTACGAAGAGGGCCACTGTCTTCTAGATTCCAGAATGGTAGATCTGATAGCTTACACCATGTGCCTGGAAAAGCTGCAGATACTCAACATCAGACCATGAAGGCAACTGGGAGGGAGCCTGTACCCTGCAAAGCCATAGAGGGGGAGCTGCCCAAGACCATGAGAACTCACCTCTTACATCAGTATGACCTGGATATGAGACATGAAGTCAAAGGAGATCATTTTGGAGCTTAAAGATTTGACTGCCCTGCTAGATTTTGGACTTGCATCGGGCCTGTACCCCTTTTGTTTTGATCAATTTCTCCATATTGGCATATTTACCCAATGCCTGTACCCCCACTGTATCTAGGAAGTGCCTAACTCACTTCTGATGTTACATGCTTATAGGTGAACAGGACTTGCCTTTTCTCAGATGAGACTTTTTTCAGATGAGACTTGCCTTTTCTCAGATGGACTATGGACTTTTGAGTTTATGCTGAAATGAGTTAGGACTATGGGAGACTGTTGGGAAGGCATGATTGCTTTTGAAATGTGAGGACATAAGATTTGGGAGGTGCCAGGGGCAGAATTATGTGGTTTGGCTGTGTCCCTGCCTAAATCTCTTGAATTCCCACTTGTTGTGGGATGGACCCAGTAGGAAGTGGTTGAATCATGGGGGCAGGTCTTTTCTGTGGTGTTCTCATGATGTTGAATAAGTCTCGTGAGAGTTGATGTTTTTAGAAAAGGGAGTTTATTTGCACAGGCTCTCTTTTTGCCTGCTACCATCCACATAAGATGTGACTTGTTCCTTCTTGCCTTCGGCCATGATTGTGAGGCCTCTCCAGCCATGTAGAACTTTAAGTCCAATAAACTTCCTTCTTTTGTAAATTGCCTAGTCTTGGGTATGTCTTTACAGCAGCATGAAAAAAGACTAATACCCTCAACAACATCTGTTATTTTTTATCTTTTTAATAATAGTTATTCTAACTGGGGCAAGATGATATCTCAGTTTTGATTTGCATTTCCCTGATGATTAATGATGTTGAGTGTTCTTCATATATCTGTTGGCCATTTATATGTCTCTTTTGAGAGATATCAATTCATGTTCTTTGCTCACTTTTTAATGGGACTATTTGTCTTTCATCTGTTGAGTTTCCTGTATATTCTGGATTTTACTTCCCTATTAGATGAATAGTTTGGAAATATTTTCTTTCATTCAAAAGGTTGCTTCTTCACTTTGTTCATTGTTTCTTTTTGCTGTGCAGAAGCTTTTTAGTTTGACAGAGTCCCATTTGTCTATTTTTCTTTTTGTTGTCCGTGCTTTTGTGTTTTAACCATAAAGTAGTTGCCTAGAGCAATGTCCTGATGCGTTTCACTGATGTTTTTTTCCAGTCGTTTTATAGTTTTGTTTCTTACATTCAAGTTTTTAATCCATCTTCAGTTGATTGTTGTATATGGTCACAGACAATCTAGTTTCATTCTTCTGCGTGTGACTATCTAGTTATTATAGCACTGTTTATTGAAGAGGGTGTCCTTTCCCTCATGTATGTTCTTGACAGCTTTATCCAAGATCAGTTGGCTATCAATATGTAGATTTATTCCTGAGTTATCTATTCTGTTTCATTATTCTATATATTTATTTTTTATTTTTTCTTTGAGACAGAGTCTCGCTCTGTCACCCAGGCTGAAGTGCAGTGGCGCGAGCTCAACTCACTGCAAGCTCCACCTCCCAGGTTCATGCCATTCTCCTTCCTCAGCCTCCTGCATAGCTGGGACTACAGGTGCCCACCACAACACCCAACTAATTTTTTTTTTTTTGTACTTTTAGTAGAGACGGGGTTTCACCAAGTTAGCCAGGATGGTCTTGATCTCCTGACCTCGTGATCCACCCGCCTCGGGCTCCCAAAGTGCTGGGATTACAGGCATGAGCCACCACTCCCGGCCTTGTATATCTATTTTGATACAAATACCATGCTATTTTATTATAGTAGACTTGTAGTATATTTTGAATTCAGGTTATGTCGTACCTCCAACTTTGTTCTTTTTGTTCAAGAATGTTTTGGCAATTTGGATGCTTTTTTGATTCCACATGAGTTATGTGATTGTTTTTTCTACTTCTGTGAAAAATGACAGTTATTTTGATAGACATTGCATTGACTCTGTTGATTGTTTTGGGTAGTAATGGTTCTACATCTTGAAATTGTGGTGGCCATTACATGACTATATATTCAGCAGAGTATATAGAATTGTTTATATGAAAATAGTGAATTTTACTGAACATAAATATTCACAGTTTTTAACAAGTGAAGGAAAAAATAGGTGTTCTTAGAAAAAAAGATTTGAAAGATTAAAATATCACAATATTTTAAATATTCACTAAATTATTAACACTGTAATATATCTATGTGGTGCATTTTTTACTGAAATGTTACTATGCATCACATGACTATACCATGTTGGTAAGGATTTTTGTTTACAATGTTTGCTGAGGTAACTCTAGTTACAAAAACAGTACCAAGCACATAATAGGCTTTAAAATTATTTGTTTAATTAATAATTTACTAAATCATCAATTTTTGTAAAAATTATTGCTCTCATACTCTGTAGACGTGCTGGATTAGTAATATAAGAAAAAAGAGAATGATTTATCTTGTGTTGAACATAGTTATGTTGAACTTTTGCATAACAAAAGTTATGGTGAACTTTTGCTCTATTCTTTTGGAAATTATTTGCAGAAATAGCCAATGATGTTAATGCTTTTAGATACAAAGTTTTTTTTTAAAAAAAACTTAATTTTATGCCCTTTACCTAATACTGAAACTCCTTTATAAAGACGATTCTTTTTTTTTTTTTTTTTTTTTGAAATGGAGTCTCACTCTGTTTCCCAACCTGGAGTGCAGTAGCACTGTCACAACTCACTGCAACCTCTGCCTCCCAGGTTCAAGCAATTCTCCTGTCTCAGCCTCCTGAGTAGCTGGAACTACAGGCACATGCCTCCATGACTGGCTAATTTTTGTATTTTCATTAGAGGTCGGGTTTCACCATATTGGTCAGGCTGGTCTCGAACTCCTGACCTCAGGTGATCCATCCATCTTGGCCTCCCAAAGTGCTAGGATTACAGGTTTGAATAAAGATGATTCTTAATATTAATATGTTTAACATTTATATAAACCTATTTTCCACTCTTTCATAGGGACATATCTATCTGAATATCCATCATACCTATGTGGCCTTTTATTCTGTTATACCTAACTTTTTCGCAGACTGTAATTCCATACCATCAGTGCTTGAAAGTATTTGCTGTTTCCACTAATAATGATTTTCTTATTATTACATGTGATTAAATATCATTTCATCCCATAAAGATGAACCAAGTAAGTTTTCTTGTAGCCAGTACAAAATAAGAGAAGTACAGTAATGAGAGAGAGAGAGAGTTAGTAAAAATTTATTTAGTAGAAATAATGAAGGGCCACAGTGTAGGACTTTTAGGATCTTATTTTCATAAAGATATAACCACTACTTTTAAGAAATGATAGATAGAAGCCTGGCTAATATTTAGAGAAACTACAGTCAGTAGTTGATTATATCTTGAGAAGCATTCTTAACACAGTGCTTAAAAGACAAGAAGCCATAGATAAGCTTGAAGTACAGATAACCTGCATAGGAGTAAAACCACATGCACACTGCAAAATAGCAAGCATTACAAAACATGGCTGACCTTTCTTATGCCTTAAGACAGCAATTTGTGGTAATAGAGAAATGATGATGGAATATCAGATAATACTGTTTTCAACAAAATTGTAAGCTCTACAAAATAAGAGACCTTATAATATTTGGGAGGATTAAATGGTTAGCATATGTAAAGTATGTGCTACAATATCTTCCCAAGGTTAAGCACTTAGCTGTTTGCTGCTATTATTATCATCATTTTGATATCCCCTAAACAGCATGTAGACTTTTGCTGAGTGCATAGAAAATGCACAGCAAAATAATTTTAGGTTGAATTGCAACAATTGAAATAGTGATGATTTTCTTGCAAAAGGATAGCCCCTCCCAAGAAAGTAGAAACAACAATAATCATCATGCCAAAGGCAAGGAAAATATCATGTGAAAATAGAAGTTGCAGCTTATGTTTAGAGGACATTATCTACCATAATTCATATGACTTTTAAAATGTGGATAATGTACATAAAATGATATTAAAAAAGTCAAAAGAAAGTTGAAAAATTACTCATTCTTCTTTCATGCATTCATGTGTATATTTTCACTTTGTCTTACCATAGTGTTGTTAAACATGAAGTTTTAATTTTAAATAGTGATCTTTTTTTGAAGGCAAATGCAGAAATTCAATGATACAGTACAAAAGATATTACAGGAAAAAAGATCCTTAATTTCCCTTTAATTGAAACACCTTCTGTTTATTCTATTTTTCTATTAAGATTACAGAACAAAATTACCCTAACAGAAAATGTGAATGTTGACTTTGCTGTTTTCATCTCTAGGTATCTACAGAGGGCAGCAAAGAGCTTCAGTTCAAAGACTAGCGGGTAGGGTTAGTAAGTTTCAATGGCTGCTTTCTGATTCTGCATCATCTGAAGCACTCTGAAGTATCAAAGACAAGGTTCAGTTTGCTAAACTTATGCGATTGTTTGTTGCCATATGTGGAACAGAGTGAAGGGGACACATGGATCAGAATCAACTATTTAGCTGCAATCAAGAAAATATTTCAAATTAGTACATTGAGTGTGTAATTTTATTAAAACTAATCCAAAGCTTGATACAACAGTGATTTTTTTAAAAAATTATTTTACTAAGATATTACAGAATAAATTGTCAGGTTCCCCAAACTCAGATCACGGTGTTTTATAAAATTATAAACTGGTAACTATTAATGAGTAGTGGGCTAAGGCAAATTCTATAATGATCTAAGGTGAGTTTGGTTTTAGGTGCTTTCTTATTAATGTATCTATATATCTCTAATTCTACAATTTCATTCATCATTTTTTGTGATAATAAAATCTAAAATACATCCAAGAGGCCACTAGTCCACCTGTATTCACTGAAGTAATTCATTGTTCCAGATAGGGTTCTGATTCTGAGATGGAATTGACCTTGTATGAGTTTCTTAAGATATGCCATTGGGGCCAATACTTGTGGAAAGTAAGGGAAAAAAGACTGGGCAGAGGGAAAGGTGAAACTGCAGTGTAGGCCTAATTCAACAGGATGCTTGGGACCTAGAATGGTCCTTGAGTCCTCCTAAATCAGGCTGAGAGGGTGAGGTCTTTATACTCCCACCTTGTCAGTAAGTGGATGTGGACCATACCAGAAAGGGGAATGACTGTAAGCAAGGCAGCTCGGGCAATCCTGACGAGGCAGCAAGTCCTTCCTTAAAGGGATATTCCAGTGGGCATGATGATGTCCAACACATTCAGATGCAATATGAAGTAATCAAAATTTCTTATGCTAACACAAAAGGGGTGATATTTTCATTTACTTAGCAAGCTTTGTTATCTTTTACAATATTAATTCACTAACTTATGTTTAACAGGAAGTTATTATATTAGCAGGTCTGTGCTAGTGTTATGCCCAGACCATTTGTTCTCCAAAGAAGACCACCAGAGTCCAGAGTCAAAGCCAAGCAGCAAGGATCTTTACTGCAAGTTCGAACTTGGTCCCTCCGTTCCACAGCATACAAGAGGGCCCCGAACGATGCATGTGCTTGCTTTTTATAGCCTGATGTAAACAGGTTATAGAGGCACAGGGAATTCTTTTGGTTACAGCATTACAATTGGTTAACATTTTAAGTTATACCTTTAGCAGTTTTCTATTGGTTCCCGTGCTTTCAGTAAAGCCATAAACGGTTGTGACCTTATTGGGGTTCTCTCCAGGTGGTGTTTTTTCCAAAGTTGAGATATATGGTGTGTTTGTACTGGGTCCAGGAAGTTGAGATATATGGTGTGTTTGTACTGGGTCCAGGAAGTTGAGATATATGCTGTGTTTGTACTGGGCCCAGGAAGTTGAGATATATGGAGTGTTTGTACTGGGCCCAGGAAGTTGAGATATATGGAGGAATGTGTTTGTACTGGGCCCAGGGCTGAGGAATATGTGCATTGTGTGAATGTGTTTGTGTTGGGCCCAGGAAGTTGAGATATATGTTTGTACTGGGCCCAGGGCTGAGGAATGTGTTCTTTCATTTCCCCCTCTCTCAGGTACCTCTGGAGCCAGTCTTGGGTCTTATAGGTCTGACTCCGTTTCAGTGTTTACAGGTTGGTATTGGGCTCTGAGGACCATGAGCTGTATGGTGTTAAACCTTTCCCTGACAAACCGCAAAATTCTGTTAATAACACAAGGTCCTACGGTAAGCAGAAATAGCAGACTTAACAGGGGTCCAAGGAAGGGGGCTAACAGAGAAAACATAGAGGAATTCCACCATTGGTTTGCAGCTGAGGCAAACTGCTGTTTTTTCATTTCTATGTTTAACTTGCGTAACTGTTGGACCCGGTTCTCTACAAGCCCTGATTCATTTATGTAAAAACAACAATCTTCCTTCAGGAACATACACGTACCCCCTTTTTCGGCAGTGAGTAGGTCTAGGGCCCTCCGGTTCTGCAAGGTTACCTGAGCTAGAGATGTGAGCTGTCATTGAAGGGAGGCAAGGGACTCAGCCGACTCCTCCATAGCAACAGCAAATTGTTGGTACAACTTGCTGCTTTCTATGAGGGTGTGACCTAGGGCTCCCCCTGCCAGTCTGGCCGCAATGAGGGATGATGTGAGGGAGATTCCCGCAATGGGGGGAGAAATATGGCTCGTACAGGTCTCAGTCTAGGGGCTGGGTGAATAGCAGTACTAGTCCAGTTACTGGTGTACCCCAGGAACTTGCCGGCAGTTAGGAGAGTTAACCGGGGAACTAATGTGACAGGAAGACACAGTTGGTTGGTAACAGAGGGACCAGATAGGTTCTTAGATAAAGTCCCATTACACCAAAAGAATATGCCCGTTGGGGCCCTCAGGTTGGTGTTAGGGGGCGTTACAGTGATGTTGCAGAGGCTGGAGTTGGTGCCTGAAAAACAGTAGGGAAACTTCTCCTGACTGGGGTTCAGGTACAGTGGCACATTAAGAATAGGGGCATTCGTGAGATCTGAAGGTTGTTAGTTTGGGTAGAGGATTCCCATGGCAGAGGGACAGCGGTTAGTGGTGGACGCCCTAGGGTGGCACACAGAAAGCAGCCAGACAAGCTGTGAAGTCCTGTAAGGTTAGCTAGTTCTAATCCTTCTCGTAATAATTCTAACCAGGAGAAAGCACGTAACTCTTGTGTTAGTCTGTCTTCCTGTCGTTGGATATCCCCATGGACCAGGGGCCATACTTGAACTAGGCCACGCCACAGATAGAGGTGACTGCTAGGCCACGTGGAGGAAGAGGAATAGTATACAGCCCCGTGTTGAGGCGTGGTCCAGCGGGAGTTCCAAGGGTCCTTAACTATCCAAGTATAGATGCCGCTTCTACCCTGCTGGTAGAAGTTCCACCAGGATCGCTCGTGCCACCCTCTGACTGAGTGCATTTTACAGTAACTGTAGGGGCAGCCTGCGTTTTGGTGCCACCAATAGTGTTTACAATTGTATTTAGTCTGATCAAACTCAAAACATATCATTGGCACCTTTGGTTCGGCTATCTGAAAACCAGTAAAATTTAGCAAAATTGGGTCACTGCACCCTGAGGAGGGGCAATCAGCACTGGCCAATAATTTCCCGGGCTTATGAGGTTGCCCAGGGTGGGTTCGGTTTTCATAAAGCCAGAATCTCCAGACAAAGGGATTAGGAACTGGTTTTGTGTTTGGCCCAGTGGCCACTAGGGCGGCTAATGTTAGGGTTAGACTACCTAGCTGCATGTTTGCAGTGAGCTATGCTGCCGGCGCAGGGTGAGTTTTAAGGGGTTGTTCTTAGCTCTGTCCACAGTCCACGTGGTCGGTGCTTCAGTTGCTGCTGTGATTGGCCCAAGAAGGTCGGAGGTCGGGTCCACTGGTTTGACGTGGGTGTAGTGGATCCACGACGCAATGCCTTCTACCTTCAGGGCAGTGGGTGTGGTTAGGAGTACCTGGAGTGGTCCCTTCCACCTGGGTTCTAAGGTCTCTTGTCGGTGTCGCTTAACCAGGACCCAGTCTCCCAGCTGGTACGGATGGGGTGTCGGTGGGGGACCGGTGTCATATAGTTCCTTCAGCTTGGGCCAGATTTCCTGATGAATTTTCTGCAAGCCTTGTAGGGAAAATAAGAGTTCAGAGACATTTTCTGTTTCAGATTTGAGCAGATCATCTTTTAGGCTGGGAAGCAGGGGTGCGGGTCTGTCACACATGATTTCATAAGGGGTAAGGCCCAGTCTGTAAGGGGTATTATGGGCCCGGAACAGAGTGTAGGGGAGAAGGACCACCCAATTAGTGCCAGTCTCCATAGTCAATTTAGTTAAGGTCTCTTTTAAGGTCCGATTCATACTCTCTACCTGTCCTGAACTTTGGGGCCTGTAAGCGCAATGTAGTTTCCAATTTGCCCCAAGGATGGAAGCCAAATCCTGACTTACCTTAGCAACGAAGGCCGGCCCATTATCTGACCCTATCTGGATGGGGAAGCCATACCTGGGGAGAATGTCTTCCAGAATTTTCTTTGCTACAACCTGAGCAGTTTCTCTTTTGTTTGGGAATGCTTCAATCCACCCTGAAAAAGTATCTACAAAGACAAGTAAGTACCGATACCCATATTTCCCTGGCTTTATCTCAGTAAAATCTACTTCCCAGTAGATACCGGGCCTGGTTCCCCTGAGCCTTGTTCCCGTTGCAGCCTGGGATTGGGGATAGGTGTTGTTAAGCTGGCAGACTTTGCAACTTGTTACGATGCTGCTGGCCGTCTCGGCTATATGTCTGATGTTGAGCTTGGAGCGTCTGATCAGGTCTATCATCCGCCAGGCACCCAGGTGGGTGGTTCGGTGGATGTGTTCCAACACTTGTTGTCCTAATTTTTCTGGTAGGGTAGTTTGGTCGTTAGTATCAGTCCACCACCCATTCTGGATCTGTTTCAGGGGAAGTTTGTCGATCCACTGGAGATCTTGTTCTGAATAATCAGGGAGATATGGCAAGTCCCGGGGGCCCAGATCAGGGAGCTGGAGTGCAAGGAGTTGGCTGGGAGCCTTTGCCACACTCCTCGCGGTTTGGTCTGCCAGAAAGTTGCCTTGAGCAATTGGAGTGGTTGGTTTCTGATGCCCTGGGCAATGTACAATAGACAATTTTTCTGGTCTCCATAGGGCTGTTAACAGGGCTAGGATCTCTTGCTTGTTTTTTATCTCTTTTCCTTCAGCCGTTAGTAACCCTCGCTCCCTGTAAATGGCCCCATGTATATGCGCCGTAGCAAAAGCATATTGGCTGTCTGTGTATACTGTCAGTTTCTTCCCTGCCCCTAAGGTAAGGGCTTGGGTGAGCGCTATCAGTTCGGCCTTCTGGGACGATGTCCCCAGGGGCAGGGGTTCCGCCCAGATTACCTCAGTCTCTGAAGTCACTGCTGCTCCAGCATACCTCTGGCCTTGGTGTATGAAGCTGCTCCCATCAGTGAACCAAACGAGGTCAGCGTTAGGAAGTGGGCTGTCCTGCAGGTCCTCTCGAACTCCGTACACCTGAGCTAGTATCTCGGTGCAATCATGGAGCGGGGCGTCCAGGTCCAGGTTGGACAGCAGCGAGGCAGGGTTTAAGGTTGTTGGAGGCAGGAAAGTTATCCTGAGAGGGTTTAGTAGTAATCCTTGGTAGTGGGTGAGCCGGGCATTACTTATCCATCGATTAGGTGGCTGTTTGAGTACACCCTCGATGGCATGTGGGGTAACGACCCGTAATTCTTGACCCATGACAAGTTTATCAGCATCTTGTACCATCAGGGCTGTGGTTACAATCATTCGGAGACAAGGGGGCCACCCGGCAGCCACTGGGTCTAATTTCTTTGACAGGTAGGCAACTGGCCTCTGCCAGGGGCCTAAGTTCTGAGTTAGCACCACCTTGGCAACACCCTTGCTCTCATCCACGTATAAGTGGAAGGGCTTGGTGACATCAGGTAGTCCCAGGGCGGGCGCAGAGAGTAGGGTGGTTTTGATCTGTTGGAAAGCCGACTCGGCTTCTTCTGTCCAATGAAATGGCTGTTGTCCCCGTGTTGCCTGATACAAGGGTTTAGCCATCTCTGCAAACCCAGGGATCCATAGTCTACAAAATCCCGCCAATCCCAGGAATTCCCTTACTTGTCGGATAGATTGTGGCCTGGGGATCTGCAGAACAGTCTGCTTCCGGGCATCTGTTAACCAGCGTTGCCCTCCTCTTAGCAGGTACCCCAGATATGTTACTTCTGGTTTACAGATTTGAGCTTTCTTTGCCGAGGCTCGGTAGCCCAGATCCCCTAGAGCTCGTAAGAGACCCTTGGTCCCTTGGATACAAGCTTCTTGGGTCTCGGCAGCAATCAGGAGGTCATCAACATACTGTAGTAAGGTTATTTCAGGGTGTTTGCACTGGTACTCACCCAGGTCTTCATGGAGGGCCTCATTGAACAGGGTAGGAGAGTTTTTGAATCCCTGCGGCAGTCTGGTCCATGTCAGTTGGCCACTTATGCCCCTCTCAGGGTCAGTCCACTCAAAGGCGAAGAGCTTTTGGCTCTGAGGGGCTAAAGGCAAGCTGAAGAAAGCATCTTTCAAATCTAAAACAGTGTACCATTGATGTTTAGGGTTTAGGGTACTCAGGAGGATGTACGGTTTAGGCACAGTTGGATGTATGTCCATAACCCTCTTATTGACTTCTCTCAAGTCTTGTACAGGTCTGTATTCTCTGCTATTAGGTTTCCGTACTGGCAATAATGGAGTATTCCAGGGCGAGTGACATGGGTGGAGGACCCCTTGGTCGAGGAGCCAGCGAATATGTGGTGCAATCCCTTCTTTGGCCTCTAGGGGCATTGGGTATTGGCGTACCCGAACGGGGTCTGTCCCAGGCTTGAGTTCAACAAACAAGGCAGGACGGTGTTTTGCTAGTCCTAAGCCCCCCGTTTCCACCCAAGCTCCTGGATATTGCTAGAGCCAGGTTCCTATGTCCTGGTCAGGGGCCACTTGTTCCTGGTGGAGCCGGTACTCATCTTCTAGGGTTATAGTCAGGACAGACACGGGTTGATTTTGGGAGTTGGTCATGACAGGCCCCTCAGGGAGGAAATGAATCTGTGCTCCCATTTTAGTTAGCAGGTCTCTCCCTAATAGGGGGCAGGGGCTCTCAGGGATGACCAGGAAAGAATGGGTTACATTCCTGGCTCCGAGGTTTACTGTTCTGTGAGTTGTCCAGGGGTATTTCTTAATCCCTGTGGCCCCTTGTACCCACGAGGACTTGGAGGATAATTTTCCATTAGTTTTAACTAGGACTGAGTGCTGTGCTCCCGTATCGACCAAGAACTGAACTGGGGACCCCTCCACTTGCAAAGTTACCCTAGGTTCGGGGAGGGATTCTGAACCCCATCTTCCCTAGTCTTCGTCTTGAGTGACTAGTACGGGTGTAGGCCTAGGGGGTCCCTGTCCCCATTGTTTCTTTTTGGGGCAGTCTTTTACCCAGTGGCCAGCCTCCTTACAGTAGGCACATTGGTCTTTGCTCAGATTATCATGTCTGGGGGACCACCTAGGTTGGGTGTTCTCTGGCTGTAGATGCTCTTTCTGTACTACTGCTGCCAGGACCTTGGTCATTTTTTCAGTGGCCTTAAATTGCTTTTCCTCTGGAGTATCCCTATTATTGTAAACTCGCTGGGCTATCTGAAGAAGGTCCTGAATCTGTTTTCCCTCTAAGTCTTCTAATTTCTGGAGTTTCTTTTTAATGTCTGGGGCCACCTGATTTACAAAAGACATTACAACAGCTGCCTGACTTCCTGGAGCTTCTGGGTCTATGGGGGTGTACTGTCTAAAAGCTTCCATTAATCTTTCTAAGTAGTTAGTTGGGCTTTCTGTGTTTCCCTGCAGAACAGAGTATACTTTAGCCAAATTAGTGGGCTTGCGAGCAGCTGCCCGGAGACCCGCCATTAGAGTCTGGTGATAAAGGCATAGCCGTCCCCTACCTTCTGCCGTGTTGTAGTCCCACGCCGGTCTGGTCAGAGGAAAAGTCGCATTTAGAGGTCAGGGTTGGCAGTCGGTTGACCATCGTCCCCCGGGGCCAGCTTTCTAGGTTCTACCTGTATTCTCTCTCGCTCCTCCGTTGTGAACAAGATTCGGAGGAGCTGCGACAATCATCCCAAGTGGGCTGGTGGGTGAACATGACACTATCTAGTAAAGCCATTAAATCTTTGGGGTTGTCTGAAAACCGGGCACTCTGAGTCTTCCAGTTATACAGATCACTGGTGGAGAATGGCCAGTACTGGAGCCTGGGGATTCCCGTGTCATCTGGGGGTCCTATTTCCCAAAGGGGTAGAGCCACTGTGGAGTCAGGTGGCTGGGGGGGAGGGGCTAGCCCGCAAAGTATGCCCTCGTGTCCGCCCCGCCGGCCCTTCAGAGTCGAACTCTCTGCGGGCTCGGGTGCACGGGCCGCCTCCCGTCCGCCGGCCCCTCCCTGCGGCTCAGCCCCGGGGGGCTGGGGCCTGGGGCCCAGAGGGGTACGGAGGGGGTTCTGTGGACAGTGGGTCCCCGCTATCAGGTAGAACAGGATGGGGGGGCAGTTGGTTGCTTGGATTTTAGTGGCCGAGCAACTAGTGCCTTACAGGGTTCAGGGGCTAATAGGAAAGGGGACAGCCAAGGGGGCGGGTTCTCAACAAGGTCCTGCCATATTAGGATATATGGGATATGATCCGGGTGGCCAGCATGCCCATGTAGGAAAACCTTGGACTTCACTCCTAGTGATGACAGGAAGACAGAATGTCCCTTCAGGTGGCCACCCTACATTAAAGGCGGGCCATTCGGAGTGGCACAGAGTAATTAGCTTTCCCCTCCTGACTTCCACACTAAGATCATGGCCCCTTTCTCTAACATCCTTGAAATTATTTATAAGGAGAGATAGGGGTGTGCTCTGGGTATTACCCATTCTGAAATAGTTTGTAGTCTCCTCCTGCAAAAGAATATGGGTTAGAATTCCTGCAAGGGAAAACTGGAGTATCAATAATATCTAGCTGCAAGCGCGCTCTGGAAGCCTGGGTCAGAATCAGTTCAGATATAAAACTAAATCAGGTGAGAGCCAGGGGACGTCTCCCACCAGTCTCCACTGGCCGTCCTATAGCGCGTCCGCCAGGACTGTGTCAGCTTCAGTGTCAGACCTCGCGAGTCACAGATACAGGTTCAGAACAGACACAGACAGACAAACAGAGATGAGCCGGCTCACCTATCAGTAGATCGATCCTGGTAGATCCGTTGACCAGGGGTCTGGTGGGCTTGGGGAATCCCAGACGAGCCCCCAGATGTTATGCCCAGACCGTTTGTTCCCCAAAGAAGACCACCAGAGTCCAGAGTCAAAGCCAAGCAGCAAGGATCTTTACTGCAAGTTCGAACTTGGTCCCTCCATTCCACAGCATACAAGAGGGCCCCGAACGATGCATGTGCTTGCTTTTTATAGCCCAATGTAAACAGGTTATAGAGGCACAGGGAATTCTTTTGGTTACAGCATTACAATTGGTTAACATTTTAAGTTATACCTTTAGCAGTTTTCTATTGGTTCCCGTGCTTTCAGTAAAGCCATAAACGGTTGTGACCTTATTGGGGTTCTCTCCAGGTGGTGTTTTTTCCAAAGTTGAGATATATGGTGTATTTGTACTGGGTCCAGGAAGTTGAGATATATGGTGTGTTTGTACTGGGTCCAGGAAGTTGAGATATATGCTGTGTTTGTACTGGGCCCAGGAAGTTGAGATATATGGAGTGTTTGTACTGGGCCCAGGAAGTTGAGATATATGGAGGAATGTGTTTGTACTGGGCCCAGGGCTGAGGAATGTGTGCATTGTGTGAATGTGTTTGTGTTGGGCCCAGGAAGTTGAGATATATGTTTGTACTGGGCCCAGGGCTGAGGAATGTGTTCTTTCACTAGCTCCTTCAAGTTCTTGTCTTTAACAGGTGAGAGAGATAATAAATGAAAATACTGAGGTTAATGCCACATGCAAGGTTTGTATCAAGAAAAATAAATCACTGAAACACAAAACAAAATAACTAGGGAAATACTTAATTGTACAGTCATATGCTGCATGATGATGTTTCAGTCAACAATGAACCGCATGTAGGACAGTGGTCTCATAAGATTATAATAGTGTATCTTTTTCTCTGTTTAGATATGTTCGAATATACAAATACTTATTGCGCTACAGTAGCTTACTATTCAGTACAGTAACATGCTGTACAAATGTGTAGCCTAGGAACAATAGACTGTCCTATACAGCCTAGGTGTGTAGTAGGCTACACCTTCTATGTTTATGTAAGTACACTCTGTGTAAGTATACTACAATGAAATTGCCTGAGGTTGCATTTCTCAGAACTATCCTTGTCATTAAATAACACATGACTGCACTTAAAAGAGCAGTTTACAACACCTTCAGGCATTCATTTTTCAAAGAACCAATTTAAATAAGGACAACTGATGTTTTAATTTGAAGCCATTCTAATCTCATTCAGGGAAATCCTTAGAAAATGAGTACTAAAGCAAGATGGGAGGGGGCAACAGAGAGGTTGTTTTGTTTAAAAATAAACTGAATTGCCTTTTAGTATTATAAAATAAATATGTACTCATTAGAGATATATGGACAAATAGAGAAATATAAAGAAGAAAATTGAAAATTACCTATAATCTCTGCATCTATCAACACACAAAAAAATTACTCAATGTTTTAATTTTTCTTCCAAGCATTTTTCTTTTAGACATATATAAAATTTTGATTCAGATTTTCTCATTTATAGATTTTTTTTTATTTCATTGGAAAATATTCAAATGAAAGCATGTATCTTCTGCAGCTTGTTCTATTTGATGTACACAGCATTTAATGAGCACCATTACAAGTAATGGTATCAGTAGCTGAACTATGGTGCATATTTCAGACGATTTCCTTGGAAGAAACTAAATAAAATGGAATTACTTGGCCAAAGAACACTAACATTTAGGTTCTTGATATGTTGCCACATTGGAGTCCAAAATAGTGTGCATCAACTTACATTGCCACAGACAGTATTTATATCTTTTCCAATAGTTCTTGCAAGATTTGATAAGGAAGATAATATTTCACTGTTGTCAAATTATTTACTTTTTTGTTGTCTAATTATTTAGTTTTTTGAAAGTAAAATTTTTTATTCAGTTATATAGATTTTTTCTATAAAATATCTACTTATTAGAGAATGAGTATTTTTTTATAATTTATTTCTTTTTAAAAAATTTAATTTTTTTAAATTAATATAGAAATAGGAGTCTTGCTATGGAGACCAGGCAGATTTAAGATCCTCCCACCTCGGCCTTCCAAAGTGCTGGGATTATAGGTGTGAGCCACTGCACCCGGCTTTAAAAAAAAATTGATTGCCAAGTTCTCGTTACACGTTAAGGGTATGCGTTTCTTTAAAACATTAAAGGTAGTTTGTTGTAATTGTTTTTCCCAGTTTGTCATGTTCTCATCACTTTTGATTAGTTTCTGAACCACATATTTGTGTATGTGTGAATTCAGACATGGAAATCTATGGTTTCTTCCCTAACTTTTATGCTTCTAAAGTTTTTTCCCAGAGATCTTGTATATATATAAACATTTAAATTTATTTATAGTAATCTTAAAAAATACTCATCTATATTTTGTTTCATTATTTAGCAGGAAACAAGGATATAAATAGATGATTCTTTTTCAATTAATTCATTACCCCAAATCATTTATTGGAGAAGCATTCAAACTTTTTGGAGCGCAACCTACAGTAAAAGAAAAGAAAATTTTTACGTCACAATCTAGAACACACTGACACACATGAACACTCAGATACATACCTATAACTGAAATGAAAATATCTAAAATAATTTTTATCCTTAGTATTATGTGATGAATTCTAATATTTTCTATTCTATTCTATTCCTTTCCTTTCCATCCCATTCTGTTTCAAATACAAAAAAATGCCTGCAGTTCACAAAATTGATTTAACAATTTATTAATGGTTCTTTCTGGAAAATATGACACACTGAATTCTTCTCTGGTGATCTGTACCTTATTTTATTTTGAATTCTTACATTCTAGTATATGTTAAGGAATTGTAAATTCTGTTCCATTAGTATTGATTTTTAAGTACTGTTATAGTGTTTTAATGACTTTAGCTTTACAATATGCTAGAATGTTCTGTAGAACAGGTCCCTTCCTCATCACTCTAAATTTCAAGATTTATCAGAGCTCGTCTTCCATATTTATTTTTGTTGGTTAGTGTAATCATTTCGTCACATTTTAGTTTATAAAGAAAACTGGGTACTAGACACGGTGGCTCACACCTGAAATTCCAGTACTTTGGGAGGCCACGGCTGGAAGATCACATAAAGACAGGAGTTTGAGACCAGTCTGGGCAACAAAGTGAGACCCCCATCTCTGCAAAAATTAAAAATAAAAAAGTTAGCTGGGTGTGGGATTATGTGCCTGCAGTCTCAGCTACTTGGGAGGATGAAGTGGAAGGATCACTTGAGCCCAGGAGTTCGAGTTTGCAGTGAGTTATGATCGTGCCATTGCACTCCAGCCTAGGTGACAGAGGAAGACCTTATCATCAGAAGAAAAAAAGTGCAATTTTAATGGTAAATTAATTTGGGAAATAAAGTCATTTTTTCTATGCAAGAACATGACACTGCTTTTTTCATTTCTTTGAGTATTAGCAATGTTTCTTAAGACCTCATTTATCAGTAAGTTCATTTCTAATTAGATTATGCCTTTTTGTGCTATTATGAATAGAATGTTTTCTGTTATTTTCTAACATTATTTTATGTGAGAAAATTCATAACTGAAGCTTATAATAAAGTTCTAATAATTTATTAATTGATTTTCTTTATTTTAAAGTTATAAAATTATGTCTACAAATAATAATAATCATAATAGCTCATTTCTATTTAATACTTACTGTAAACCTATGCATATTTCAAGCACTTTGTAGTATTATCTTCTTTGAACTAACCCTGAAATATGGATACCATTAATATCACATTTCACATATAAGTAAACCAAGGCACTTAATTCCCAGTTTTACTTTCTGCTTTTCTGATGGTTGTGCATATTATTTTTCTTGCCTTTTTTCCATTGACTAGAGCTTCTGGAAATAGGTGAATTACCAGAGATTATGGATGGAATCCTATTTCTGTTCTTAAGTTTAATCTGCACATCTTTAATGCTTTATTGGTAAATACCATGTTTGTTGATTACAGGTATATATTCTCTAATATGTTACATAAATATCTTTTTATTTTATTTAAATTTACTGAATTTACTCTAATCTTAACCTCCTGGGCAATCTTCCCAGGAACCTTAAACTCCCAAGCAATCTTCCTGCTTCAGGCTTCTGAGTAGCTGGGGCTACAGTCACGTGCCATCATTCCTGGGTAATGTTTTAAAAACTGTTTTGTAGAGACAGGGTCTCACTCTTTTGCCCAGGTTGATCTCAAACTTCTAGCCTCAAGAGATCCTCCTGCCTCCACCTCCCAAAGTGCTAGGATTGCAGGTGTGTGCCCCTGTGCCCAGTTAAGATACTACAAAGTATTGAATCAAAAGTAGATTAATATGTATTTTACAGAGACTATTGTTAAATGTATTCTAATGCTTTAAATCCAAAATATCAGATTATCTACAACATATTGTTTCTAAGGTTTTGGATAAATGAGTGGTTTAATACTGTTATAAATGCGTACAATTATGGCTAACTATTTCATAGCTCACTTAATTAAACAACCCTTGTCTAAGAAGAATAATCATGAGTTTAAAAAGATGCCATTGAGATTTTAAAAAGTGTACGACTTAGAATATACATATCTGTCAGCAGGTCAACTGGGATAAGGGGTTTGTCGGGAGTGTTATGAACAATTTGATTCTTAATTAAAATAAAACTCATGCAAAGAAAATTAGTTTTACTTAAAATGAGAATAATAGAGTGCATTCATTCCATTAGCCAGTAGTCTTAATAGCTTAACATTTATAGTGTCTTGATTTTACAAAACAGTTACCTAAGATTCATTTATTGGGCACTCATTCACAATGTATTATCATAAACTATCATAATGTTTATATTTATTTGTTTTAAAGAGTAAAGTGAGTCAACTTATTGGATACAGTTGGAAGCTGTATTAGTTTGCTAGGGCTGCCATAACCAAGTACCATAAACTGGGTGGCTTGGAACTGCAGAAATTTGTTTTCTCATGGTTCTAGAGGCCAGAAGTCTGAAATCAAGGTATCAGCAGGATTATCCTCTTTTGAAGACAGTAGGGAAGGATTTGTTCTAGGACCTTTTCTTAGCTTCTGGTGTTTTTTGGCTTATAGCAAGGTATGATCATGCCACTGCACTCCAGCCTAGGGAACAGAGCAAGACACTGCCTGTTAAAAAAAAAAAAAAAAAGATATAATATCTCAAAGTAACCATTGAAAAATTAATTATTCTTGAATAATTTTGAAAGTGGGTTAGACGACCTGCTATGGGCATCTGGATTTTGTGTAAAATATGGTCCTATATTTTTATAGTTATTGGTCTACCAAATTAAGGGAAATTGAATTTTGAATAAACATCAATTGAAATGATCATGTATAATTCAGTGAAAACAGTAGAGACAATTGATGAGTATTTATGGAGTGGCATCTGGGCACTGAAAGTGGGAATTTAACAATTAAAAAGACCAAAAAAAGGCGCGGGGAAGGAAACTAATCACCCCTTCTGCAAAGTTTTTATTAAATTGAACTGTTACAAGACTCCGGTATGTTTTGATGTTGATGTGGCTGTAAACATCAAGATTACAGAGTTGTAATCTTTTTAGAAAATTTAATTGTAAGTTCAGTTACAACCTTTGTATATGATTATTTGATAAACTACCCGTGTACTTTTTTAATGCATGGAAATAATAAAATATGGAAATAAGGAAACATAAAGTGTCTCCTTTAGAGATACTTCAGCAAGGTATTCACACATATTGAAAAAGCCAGCTGGGCCTGCCCCAGTCGCTGAGTGTGTGGCCATGCACAGGACAGGGCTTTGCGCTGTCAATGAGGCTATGTCCTCTCTGTCTTCTGTGTTGATACAAATGTTAAATGCTGCTTTAAAGTCTTCATGGTAGTAAAAGCAATCTTTGAAAATCTATAAATATTTAGAACTATAACATTCCAAAGAACTAACTGTATAGTTGGTAATTTTGGAGATCAGTTGCCCTGAATGCTGAAATAAACCTTAAAAGGGCAATGGAGGAATGATTTTTTTTCTAATTCTATTAAAATGCACATTCCAAATTTCCCTTTCTCAAGATATTTAATGAGTACCAACCATAACTGTGAAAATGGTCCAGCTCACAGGAAAAACCCTGAGGAATACCATTTATGGAGGGGCAAAAGCAAAGGAGCTTGCAAAAGGACCAGAATATAAGGGGAAATATAAACATAGATGAAGATCTTGTGATATTGCCGATGCCAAGGGTAGAAAGCTTCTCAAGAAGGAAGGGACAATTCTTCAACCGCAGTGAAACGCTGATTCAGACAAGGGCTCAACAATGGCCACTAATACCACTAGGCAAAAATTATTGGCACATGTTAAAACATCACTCCACAAGTTGCAAAAGGGAGATATATATGTGTGTGTGTGTGTGTGTGTGTGTGTGTGTGTGTGTATTTAGAAAGAAAAACCTGGCAGACATTACTGTCACCAAATGAGCAAACTTAACATCACTAATAGTGGGTCCATCTGACTTCGGGGCCTACTGCCAGTGTGTAATATGAAACAATCAGTATCACATATGAGGAAATTGTCTCCAAATAATGTTTAAACTGTATCTCCAGTTTATAGCAAATGCAGGGATTAGAAGAATAATATGTGAAAACAGGATGAAATGAAATGTGGGCCATTCCAAAGGCAACTGACCTACACTGTTTAACAGGTCAAAGTCATCACGGAAGAAAGTGAGGAATTCAAGATTTAAAGAGTTTAAAGAACATAACAACCAAATGCACTGTCTGATACCTGAATATGAGCTTATACAAGAAGTAAAACAGCTAAAGACCTTTCAGGGACAATTAGGAAATACGAAAATGTACCGTATAATGCTTTGTGTTATAGGAAAATGTCATTATGTTTAGAAAGTACAAGCTGAAGTACTAACATTTGAAGGTGTGTGCATGACATGATATTCACAATTTACCTACACAATCATTTAGCAAAATATATCCTAGACACAGCAAATGGCAAGGTGGTAAAGATTACTGAAGAATCTAGGCGGTGGGCATAAATGTAATCATTGTATGATTTAAACTTTATGTTTTAAATTCTTTCTAAAATAAAAAAGTGTCACTGGGGAGAAAGAGTGTTAAATGCTGCTGAAAGATTCAGCAATATAGGGACAGATTTAGCAGGAGGAGGTTGTTCCCTTTGTAAGGGTACTGATTTCAGCACGTAGCAATGAATCAAAAAGTAAACCAGGGTGAAACAAAAAAGAAATAGTATGCTTAGACAACACTTGGAAGAAATGAACAGTTATGAAGTAGAAAGAAGTCAGTCTAAAAATGGAAGGAAATGTATATCTCAAGGAGGGATTTTACTTTTTTATTTTAATGTTTTGGCTTGGAGTTTTTTTTTTTTTTGCCATTTTTGGGGGGTGCTAGTTTACTCTCATTTTAAGAAGGAAAGAGGTGACTGTTTCAGCTGTTACAGGGAAGTATCAGTAGAGAGGCAGAAGAATCAGAGGAGTGGAGGGGCTGTTTCAAGGATTTGGGAATTAGATGGATGTGAATAAGGAACCAAAACAAAAGGAGGCGCAAAAGGATTTTCTCTGAATCTCATGAAACTAGTTTGAACCCTTTCCCCAACCCCCACCAAAATTATATAAAGAAAGACCCTATAAAGCCTATATCTGCGTGTATGTTAAGGTATTAAATTGGAACAAAAATGTGCAAACCTCTTGAACATATAAAATAAAGCTTCTCAAACTTCAACAAGCCTGGAAATCACCTTAAAGATTTTATTAGAACACAGATTCCTGAGGAGTAGTATACCTTCCCTTTAATTATGAGGACTCTGAGATTCAAAAACATTACATGACTTCCTAAGGTCACACAGCTATTGGTGGCCTAGCTGGTACTAGGTATCATGTACTAATTTCACTGATCCTTCCTTTCTGTACTGTGCATGCTCTATAGTACTAGCCTCTATTGTTTATATTAGCAGAAAACCTCTACCTATCCTTATTAGAGCTATGAAAAAAAAAAAAATTAGTCTTACTAACTCCCTCGAGTGAAATGCAAAGTTTGAGAAATTTAAACTGAATTATCGAACCATATTGTCATTTACTAAAGATAAGGATTTTTTCCCCCACCTTGTTTGTTTTGGTTTTAATGGAGACATTGTGGAATTTTAGATAACACAAACCTTCTTCTGAGTGTATTGGATTTTATTGCTGCCCAAGAAATTACCACATTAAGACAATATAAATTTACTATTTCACAATTTCCACGGGTTGAGAGTCTAGACGCTGGTTAGCTGAGTTCTCTGACCAGGGTCTCATCAGGCTGAAATCAAGGTATTGGAGAAGGTTTCTATCTCATTTGAGGCTTTGGGATCTTCCTCCGCATTCACTGACTGTTGACAGAATTTTCTTCCTTTAGTGGTAGAACTCAGCGTCCCTGCCTTCTTATGAACTGTCCTGTTCCCTGACAGTTTTCTTTGAAACTAGAGGAAAATCTCTGTCTTCAGTGGGCCAAGTCGGTCTCATACAATGTAATCTAATCATGGAGTGACTCTCCCTTTGCTATACGATGTAAGCTAATCTAGGACTGATAAGTGACTATCTCATTATATCCACAGTCCCACCCACATTCAAGGGATGGGAATGTTGGGGCCACCTTAGAATTCTGCCCGCCACATGCAAAGATATCTGAAAGGCTACCCCTAGGTTATATACTTGGTGAGACTTCAATATTTTCTGATAATTATATTTCAAAAAATTTTTGAGATTCAAACCAACAAAGATTTTTCCCTAGATGGTTGTTTTAAGTCTGTTCTAATAATCAAGCAAAAACATAGAACAAGCATTCCATTTTGGTCAAACAGTGAGTTTGTTACCTGCCTTTGATGTGTAGTTATCTCCTCTGCTAATATTGCTCCTCATTTATAGAGAATCTGTAATAGCTTATTTTTGGAGATTATTGTATTTGTAATATGTATATTTCTGTACATATTCAACTCTGCCTTGTAAAAAACTAAGCTAGGATCCTGTCTGAAAGTTGAATGGGACATGAGTTTATAATTTAGTATTGTGTTAAGAAAAAAAACCGTGATATAATAATAAAAATTAAAACACTACAGGAAGTATGTGTCTGTGGCAATTGTAGGTGCTAATTATGTTGTCAGCTGGAAGAGTGAAAATCTGGCCTCCTAAATTTGGGTCATGGCAGGTTGGCTAAGGATCTGATTTTTCTTTTTTTATCTATTGTTATTAAAATGTATGTGTTTGTAGTCCTAAATATCTTTGCTCCTTTAGACTTTTTTGAATTATTTTGAATATGGAAATGCAGATTGAATCACACTCACTCTTTTGGATCCCAGAACTGCATGGCTTAGCAGATTCACTAGAGGGTTTTTTAAAAGCTGAGTAGTGTGAACTGGATGCTTAAAGAGTGTCTAGGGCTTTGATTGCAGTGGGTAAGCTTTCAAAAGTCAGAGGATCTCTATTCGTACAGCACACATAAAAAGCTGTGGTTTTGCCTTTTGGCACTTAAAAGATGTTAATCTATTTCAATACTCACCAGTAAATATGTCCGTCAGTTAAGCTTAAATGCACTGAGAATTAAAAAAAAAAAAAAAAAAAAAAAAAAAACCACTTAAGAAAACCACTTATCCTAATGCTTTGTAAAATCTGTGAGATGCTGTTCAGTGTGTAAATATTTATTGTGACTATGATTTAAAAATAAGACTCTGAGTTCCTAAACATTCTGATTTTTAGAAACAGGAGAGGTTTTTCATGTAGGAAATTTAGTAGATACTGTTATCAAAATAGGAAAATTTAATACAAAACTTACATGGGTGTTTGGCTTACTAATATAGAGGAACACAGTCAAATGCTGTAAAATCGTTGAAGAGATTTTTTCTGAGCCAAATATGAGTGACCATGGGCCATGACATAGCCCTCAGGAGGTCCTGAGAACATATGCCCAAGGTGGTCAGGGTGCAGGTTGGTTTTATACATTTTAGGAAGGCATGAGACATCAATCAAATACACTTGAGAAATACATTGGTTTGGTCCAGAAAGGCAGGGCAATTTAAAGGGTCGGGGTGGGGAAGCTTTCAAGCTATAGGTAAATGTAAACATTTTCTGGTTGACAATTGGTTGACTTTGTCTAAAGACCTGGGATCAAAAGAAAGGAAGTGTTCAGGGTAAAAGACTGTGGAGACCAATGTTCTATTGAAGTCTTCTAGTGACTGCCCTTAGAGACAATAGATGACAAATGTTTCCTCTCCAGCCCTTTTTAAAGGTGCTAGACTCTCAGTTACTCTCTTCAGGACTGGGAGGGCCTGGAAGAAAAAGATCTAGTTCTTTAACAGAATAATGATTCTTTACAGATGCAAATTTTCCCCCACAAAAGATGGCTTTGCAGGGCCATCCCAAAATATGACAAAGAAACATATTTTGGGGTAAAATATTTTGATTTTCTTCTATGTTACATAATGTTATGCCAGAGTCAGATTGGAAAGTAAGTCACAATACATAGGGTTAAATAAAATCCACCTGATGAGAATTCATGGTTTATAAGGCATGACTTCCCAGCCCCCTTAGATAGGAATTTGGGCAAGGTAAAAAAGAATCAGAGCGTAGTCCTCAGTCTCCCCTCTCCCCTCTTGGCCAAAAACATTCCATAGAATGCATGTGCAGGCAGGCCAACAAACAGCAGCAGGTCTCAGGGTGCTAGGAAGCCTCATTTCTAGAGTTGTCTGATTTGATGGCAATAGTTTTAAACAGTAGAAATTTGGATCATGGCAGGAGGACATGCTCTGACCTGATGTAATAGCCAATTGTGTAAGGGGTGAGATGGAGTCAGGCCTAGGGTTTAGTTTAAAAAAAAAAAATCCTGGATCAGATGTATTTTGTGAGCTATCATGATCCAAGTCTTCAGTTGTGCCTTTTTCCTTTTGCTGAGTCTGGCATAACACTTACAAGAGATATATAATGCTAATATAGTGACAAATACCAAAAAGATAGTGAAGATTAGGCATCTAAGAAGGTTATAAGTGGAATCAGAGGGCAGTAAACAACCCAACCAGCCAAAAAATAATTCCTACATGCGTCATCATATTGTTTGATCAGACTCACACAGTGTGTTTACCCTCCTTATCAAGGGTTATTTAAACCTTATCATAAACCTTATTTGAGGATTGTAGGGCCAGCATTAAATCAGAATTCAATAAATTTAATCTCTCTTAAGTCTAATTTATCTGCATAAGTATAACATCCTGAGGAGGTTATAAATCAAATCCAAGAAACACCTGATCCTCAGTGTCTAAATTATCATAAAGGGCCTGGTTCAGTGGCTGAAACCTGTAATCCCAGCACTTTGGGAGGCTGAGGCAGGCAGATCACTTGAGGTCAGGAGTTTGCAACCAGCTTGGCCAACATGGTGAAACTCCACCTCTACTTGAGGTCAGAAGTTTGCAACCAGCCTGGCCAACATGGTGAAACCCCATCTCTACTAAAAATACAAAAATTAGCCAGGAATGGTGGCAGGTGCCTATAATCCCAGCTACTTGGGAGTCTGAAGCAGGAGAATCACTTGAAGCTGGGAGGCAGAGGTTATAGTGATCTGAGATTGAGTCACTGCACTACAGCCTGGGCTATGGAGTAAGACCCTGTCTCAAAAAAAATATACACATAAATAAATTGTCATAGGACTTGTTATCAGTACACGAATCTATTTTTCTCGCCGCTTTTGTATTGTACCCTATACTGGTGTTTGGGAGAGAAAAGGAGGCTTTGTCACAGGAGAAGTCATATAACTCTATAGTGCTTTTTTTTTTTTTTTTTTTGTCCTTTGGCAGGACTCCGTATGGCAGAGGGCCTTAAGAGTCAAAAGACTTATAGCCAATTAATTTTTCTAGGCCAGATAGGAATGGATGTGGATAGGTATTCATTACCTCTTAAAATTATTATTTTAAGTAAGAAGCCAATGATCAAAATCAAAACATAAAGTTATAAGACTGACTTATTTTTAACTTCTATGTGTTGAGTTACGGTAAGTTTAGTTTTTGTTATGGATTTATAGCAATTAGCTATAGAAAACATAGGCATTGTTCTGCAAAAGAATTTTAAAATATGTATATAGATAAAGATATATTTATCTTCACAACTCATAATTGGGATTATTATACCCAGGAGGCTTTGTTACAAGGTGTTTTTATCCTGTTAGTAAATATTTTCCTTTAATTCTATAGTAAGCAGAAAATTCTTTATGGTTGGAGTGGATGCAAAGGTGACCCATAATAGTTTAGAAGACAACTAAACTTGTCTTACCAGCTGTCTAGGCATCTTTGTATCCCTTCTTGATTTGGAGGGTTTGACCTTGACCTGATTTTATCCCTCAAAATCAGCCCTTAAAATTTCACGCACTTACCTCTTCCTCGATAGTGCCTGGGCCTAGAGGGAGGGTGCTTGTATAGTTTTAGCATCAGAGCATTTGCAGTGAAACAGATCTAGGCCCAGTGGGATGCCAGATAAGGCAGATTCCTATCTGGTTTTCAGAATACCATGATTTTGGTTTCCTTGGAAGTATAGTTTGACAATTATAAGAGTAATTTTGGGGTCAGAACAGAAAAAGGAACACATCCCATTAGACTACCAACTAAAAATATGAAGAAAAATTATAATCTGGTACTCTAGAGGATTATTGTAGCCAAGAATAATTATTCAATCTGTGCTCAAAAAAACAACTTAGGGCTAAAATCTAATACTATGTGTTATGCTTTTCCTTTGAAACAATTTCTCGAGCTGCTCTTTTTTCTATTAAAGATAAATTATAGCAAACCAATTTGTGTGCAAGGTAAGTTTTAGGCTTATTATGCTTGCCTGATTGTTTGCATAAAATGCAGCAAGAATTAATTGACCATATAAACTCCTTTTAAATTGGTTTTGCTGGAACTTTATTTAAAAATAGTCTATTTTAGTCTAAGCCTTGGTAAAAATAACTAGTGTCTCTAATTGTTTTGTTTTAAAACTTTTATTGAACTTATGCAAACAACTATATTGTCACAAAATTGCGATCTGAATTTTGGAGAACTTAGAAAGGTAAGTTTGCTTATAAAAACATACTTCGCCCAAATAACTTAAAAGAAAAAGATTTTCTTGACCCTTCTTAAAACAGAGCAGCAGCTTTTAAACAAGGTGTTTGTTTACCTTGAAAATACCATTTACAAACCAAACAGCTCATGTCTATCAGACACTGTAGAATTTGGCAGCTCCTCATAATTAGTTCTAGGAAAGAGGCCTTCTGCTTATCAGTGAGCAAGATTTTATGTAATTATTTTTTTTGTCATGGAACTCTTCTGGAAAATATTATTTCCATTGGCATAGGTTTAGCTTCTGGTAACATTCCATCACAAGGCAGTAAATGCCCCACCAAGTGGAAATTACCTAGTTCAGTCATTGTCATTGAAAAGTACAGTTTGTTTTTGGCATCAGCCCCAATAAATGCTCCACACAAAGGCCTATGCTCTGGAGGATTTGTCCCAACAAGCACTCCAGGTTTTACCCTATACTTTGTGGGCTAAGTCGATTTTACTAGTTCCCATTTAGTGTGTTCAATTAACATTTCCTAAAAGAGCAGATTTACATGCCTTCAGTTTTATAGTACTGGAAAGGGGAAACATCCCCAGTCAGAGGCATTACCCATTTTCATATGACATTTAGGTAAAGCGGTTACAACAACCTTATATAAAGCTTGTTTAAACATCTTAATTTTTACAATTATAATTATATAATTTTATAATTAACCTGTATGTTTTTATGTTCTGGTCCCAGGAACCCTTTTAAACCTTCAGACCATTTTACCTTTACTGGTGAAAAGGAGTTTGGGATTCCCAGTAGGGAGTTGCATTTGTAAGACCTAGGAGAGACAGCAAATTTGATAAGGCTTCCTAAATAGTCCTATGATTCTGTGGAAGGGGCACCCATGTAAAAGGAGCCCCCTTAGCCCTAAACTTACCATGACCTGGGTAATAGACAGATTTGGTGGGAGTATATCCCAGTTGTTATCATAAAGCCTGTCCAATATGGCTTGCATATGAAGCATATTAACTGCTTCATCTGGTGTGCTTCCCTTGGTATTTTAGAGGGAGAGCTGGGACGTCCCTTTCTCAGGACAAACAGACCTTACAGTGGCATGTATCCACTTTACTAGGATGATCGTTCTCTTAGGAATAACTTCCTGTGCATTTGGTTTACATGTAATTATTAGTGATTGCTCAGTAGTGAGCTGTGGGTCTTGCATTAACTCTTAAATTCTGTAGCATTTAAAATTAAGAATTTTGTTCTTAAAGTGGTTACTTTTACAATTCACTATAGTAAATATTTTTTAAGAAGCTGATGATAACAATCTACAAAATGGAAAAATTTCTTTATATTATACCATTTGGTTTTTGATAGTTACTTCGTTTTACACTTCCCTCATATCAACTACTTTCTTGGTAACCATGGGGCTTAGAGTTAACTTTTGTTGCCCAGGCTTAATTGTTTCTTTTATCTTGTTTTATCTGTATGATTTTTTCTTTATTTTAAAGCCACCCTTAAATAGTTTTTTAACTAGAGGAAAAACATGGATTCATTTTTTCAAAGAGAAATCAACATCCTTGAGTTTTATAAACTTTTACCAAAAACATATTTTATGTTCCTACTATTTTAACTTTTTAGTAACACAAATTTCCAGTGGTGGGGGGTGGGGACCCAGAGGGTTTAACATGACTATAAGATTTTAAATAACTAGAGGATTTTGAGATTAAATTTACCAACTTAATTTTACCTAAGATTACCAAGGTCATGTGAGTTAAAAGGCATCTGAGCTAGCTTCTACCAATCTGATAAGTACATTCTCAAGTAAGTTACTTGATTAGAAATCTTTAATTTAGTTTGGTAGTGAAATATCACTTTCACATGACACATATAAAGATAGAAATATAACAGGCATGCAGAATAAAAAGACATGTTCAAAAGAGACTTTATTTGCCTGTTTTCAAAAGACAATTCTGTTACTTTAGATAATTAGTAAATATTATAGGAGCCAAAAAAAAAAAAAAAAAAAAGTGAAGGAGAGAACTATGCTCCAAGGCCTTTTCAAAACAGAAAGAATGGAACTGCTGAGATATCAATCTGAAGAATGTTAAAGAGACAGACTAGGCTGAAGCACAGTGATGTGATCTCAGCTCACCCACAACCTCCGTCTCCTGGATTCAAGAGATTCTTCTGCCTCAGCCTCTTGAATAACCGGGACTACAGGGATGCACCACCACACCAGGCTATTTTTTTTTTTTGTATTTTTAGTAGAGATAAGGTTTCACCATGTTGGCCAGGCTGGTCTCAAACTCCTGACCTCAGGTGCAATCCCTTAAAAAATTTTTTATTACGACTTATATAGACCATTCACAACATGCTTAGACTTTCTGTTTTGTCCTAAATATCCCTCTCTCTTGAACAATCTAGTCATTTTATTTTAGGACAGAATTCACCACATGAGATTCTTTCTTATATAAAATACTTTTCTTTTTAACTTCTTCACCAAAATACTTCTTTATAGATTTGACTTTCTTTATATCTTTTATTCCCTGGTTCCCTTTACCTTGTTTATATAAGGTATAAACAAGGTGATAGATACAAATCCCTAAATAAACTTTGAATTAGACAAAGATATTTAATAAGAACATTGAAAAATGTTTTCCTATAACTTTTAATTTGGAAATTACCTAGATACTTAATATCAATTAATAAAATTAGATCCTAAATTATGATATTTGTTTACAAGCATTTATTCTATTTGCCTGATTACTTTAATAGTTTACCTAGATTATTTACAAAACAATGATAGCAAATATTTGAATTTATTTTTCTATTAACCATTTTTATAGCTGTGAATTTCAGGTATTTACTTAAGTAATAAAACTTCTGGTTAAATTTAGGGTATTTATACCAATAACTCAAGATTTGGCTATTTTCATTAAGCCAACAATATTTCATAAGCATAGAAAAGCAAAGATTATTCTGTCTTGGGATGGGCTTTATAGTTTTATAACCCTTATGGCCAGTCTTATGTATTTTGCAGGAATATACAAAACCACTTGATCAATAAATGCAAAAAAATGCTAACAATTCTTAAGACATTTTCAATATTATTTTACCAATAACTTTAAAGCCAGTTGTTTATTAAAGATTTTACTTAAGTCATGTGAACTTGAAAAAGCATTCGACTAGTATTTTTTTAAGTATCTGATTTAAGCACTTTTATTTTTTAAGCCAATTAATTAGAGCTCTTTTATGTATTTTTAGTAGTGAAACTTTGTATACACAACACATAAATACATAGATGTATTAGGCATGCTGATATAAGTACATGTTATGACTTTTAAAACTTCTTTTCTTTCTTAGACTTCTAAATTCTTAATAACCTGTTTCATCATCCTAGACAATTGTCAGCTAAATAGCCCTAAATTTGTATTTAAAGGAAAACACCTCAGGTGAAAATCAAATAGCAAAATTCATATCATATGGTATGGAGAGAAAAAGTCTGGTGTGCCAAAGGGAAACTAAAACCAATTTAACTGCCAATTGAACATAAAATTATAGAATTTATAAAGGTCTTTTAAATATATACACACACATATATACACACACACATACTCACTCACACAAAGATTCTGTAGCTTTTACTTTAGAACTTCAGCCATGACATAAATACAAATTCACTAGGTTGCAAAAAAAAAAAAAAAACTTGTTAGATACACACAGTGGTTTTTATCTCAGTAGAAAAGCAACAGTAGATTTGAAGCAGGCAGAAAAGGAAACAGAGAAAAAGAGAACTTAGGATCCCTATAGGTGGCATGTCAACCTTAGGACTCTTTTGCTTTAATGTAAATGTGCACAAAGACCATATTACTTCCATTTTACATAAACTCTGGCAAGGAGGGGTGCCATAAAATGTACAGAGTGCTTGAAAGGGGATCATTCTCCTTGTTCTCATCTTATTCTTAGATTGTTTCCTACTTTTTTTTTTCTTCTTAAAAGGAGGAGCTGAGATGTGGCCTAGGAATTTTGTCTGGTGGATCAATGTGTGCTGCTCACAGGCAAGACTCCATAGTGTGTCACCATCGAGTCATTTCCATCTTCTTACATGTCTCAGTTTCTCTCTCCAGTGGTCTGTTACCTCTGAGAGGACTCAAAACACTGGGTAATCAGCCCTTATATGTGTTTCCTAGACAAGACTTTTTTTTAAATTAATTTTTGTTGGGAATTTCCCTGTAGGGCCACTGCATGTTGTGAGGCGTCAATCCCCCAGACACTCCCATGAGGTCCCTAGTCACCTAAGGTGCCTTTTGGCTGGAAGGAGCAAAGTGTCCTTTCTCTTCAGAGCTGAGGAAACTTAGTCTATTGTTTGCATACAAAAACAACAGTTCAGTTTCTCCTTCAAATGCGCACAGGCAAGTCAATTGAGATTAATTTTTGGAGAAAAAGCAGGAGAGAAGACCCTTTAGAATGCAACTTTGAACTAGAATTAGGATCCTTTAACAACAACTTCCTAGGAGAAAAAAACAGCTCAGAATAAGTCAAAGACTGTCAACCAAAGGGAGGTCCAGGGCTCAGTAGGACTTAGCAGTTCCACCAGAAGAGAAGCATAAAGTTGGGCAGGCTTCAATGGGCTCCTGCTGGTACCTTAGCTCTGAGTTCAGGCAACTCCTTTGGGGTCCTGAGACTTCTCTGAGGCCCCATGTTGGATGCCAAATTATTGTCAATGAAAAGAATCAAACTCTGTAAAATATTTGAAGAGATTTATTCTGAGCCAAATAGGAGTGACCATCACCAGTGACACAGTCCTCAAGAGGTCCTGAAAACATGTGCCTAATGTGGTCAGGGTGCAGTTTGGTTTTATACATTTTAGGGAGGCATGAGACATCAGTCAAATATGTTTGAGAAATACATGTTTGGTCCAGAAAGGTGGGGCAATTTGAAGCAGGAGCTTCCAGGCTATAGGTAAATTTAAACATTTTCTGGTTGACAATTGGCTGACTTTGTCTAAAGACCTGGGATCAAAGGAAAGGAAATGTTTAGATTAAGATAAAAGATTGTAGAGACCAAGATTCTATTGAACTCTTCTAGTGGCTGCCTTTAGAGACAATAGATGACAAATATTTTCTATTCAGACCTTTTAAAAGGTACTAGATTTTCAGTTTATCTCTTCAGGATTGGGAGGGCCTAGAAGAAAAAGATCTAGTTCTTTAACATAATAGAGATTCTTTACAGATGCAAATTTCCCCCACAAAAGACAGCTTTGCAGGACCATCTCAACATATGGCAAAGAAACATGTTTTGGGGTAAAATATTTTGATTTTCTATGTTACATAATGTTATGCCAGAGTCAGATTGGAAAGCAAGTCACGATACATAGAGTTAACTAAAACCCTTCTAATAAGAAGTTATATTTTATAGGGCATGACATCCCAGACCCCTCAGATAGGAATTTGGGGGAGATAAAAAAGTCAGAGCTTAGTCCTTATTAGCATCATAGTCTGATTTTGAAAGATTTCAGGCATGAGAAGAAGCAACATTCCATTTGTCATTCTAAATGAATTATACCAAACGTTAGCATTCAGGGTGCCTCCAATCTGCATACTCTAGCCAAAGGCTCTTTTCAAAAAGTCAGTTTGATACTTCTTCACCCATACTTCCATCAGTGATTTTTAAAATGTTTTATAGTTAGATGAAGACCCAATCTTCAACAAGACCCACAGGGCCTCTTGACTTGGCCCCAGGCCTGCCTCAGTCTAGAAATGATCTCACATCATCATCTCTCTTACTGCTGACTGCAGTTACTTTATCATTGGCCTCCTTTTAGTTCCTTGAGAGAGGTGTATTCCCTGCAACATGACCTTTGCACATGCTATACTCTCTGTCTAAGACACACTTCCAACTCTCTGGTCCCCCTTTGCCTTTTTCTTAGATCTCACCTTTGTCATTTCCTGAGGAAAACATCCTTTTCTGGATGCTTTCTCCTCATCTTCCCACCAGCCTACTTAAAGTTTTTTGTTACCTGGGCTTATGGAACCACGGTGTTCCTATCTTTCCAAATACTTCTCTCAATGTGTAATTATATATTTATCAGTGAGATTGTTTAATTAATACCTATCATGGCACCCCTCTCCACTGGAGCAAACTCTAGGCAGTTAGGAACTTTGTCTTATGTGCCTAGCATTTTATCTTGAGAGTCTAGCACAGTGCTGATTGTAAAAGATACTGAGCAAATACTTGGATAAGTACATAAATGAGTGAATAAATGAATAGATAGGTGAAAGATCATATGAAATTGATTATTCATGACTCTAAAAGGTTTATCATCTCAATTAAAGCTACACCTGTAAATAAGCAAAACACAGAACAAAGCCGCTGCTCTATCCATTAACAGTAAGTCCTCCTCATAGACCCCTGCCTGCAATCCAGCTGGCATTATCACTATTACTTTGATGTCATGGGATGTGCCTTGTGAAAATTTTAATAAACCCAAAATAATGAAGACAGATGGTGATGTGAGCATATTATGGAGTGTCAACACTGTTACTATCCTTTCCACAGGTGGAACAAACATAAGGAAAAGGAGAATATAGTGTGAAGGGAATTGTGCAAGCCATGCACAAAATAGATTCGAATGGGCAGAATAGGTGTTTTTTGTTGTTGTTGCTGTTTTTGTTTTTTTTTGTTGTTTTTTTGTTTTTTGCCAGAGTTTAGTTTTGAGAAGGTATTTAAAGGAGTAAAAGAGCAGCAAACCATTCTATGCAGACAGGTACTATGTTAGAAAAAAGCACAAATGACAGAGGAAATAAAAAGACAGAAGTAATGTCAGCCAGGCTAAATATTCAACAAGATTTGAGGTAGCCAGGGAATAGTTTGTAGTCTGTCTCCAGGTTCCTTCCTGCTTAAGGTAATGTTACTGCCAACTTAAAACTCTTCCATGTAAATGATGGTCTGGCATTTAAATCTCTCCTCCTCTAAAAGCACAAGAAAATGAAATTAAAGGCAGTCATTGAAATCCTTCTTTTCTTGAAACAAGCACTGGTGATAATATGGATTGGCTTGACATTTGTTAGTAATTCTAGGAGGTGATGCCCTTCCAATTTATTTGTGTTTTTACTGGCATTAGCAGAGAGACATTCTTTATAGACAGTCAAAACAAGATCAAATGTAATCAAATTTGTAATAAAATAACATTTTTCAACAGTCAAGAAAAGGAAGCTTGACATGTAAATGTCATCCCGCAAAGTTGGTATTTTAGATTTTCTTTGCTCTTTTGTCAAATGCTGAAGTCAAGACTTCTTGGATCACTGATATTCAATGACTACTTTATTGAATACCTTTGAAATTGTGTTTGGAAGGTACAAATAGAAATTTTATCTGATTGGGATAAGCTGAAACTAAGTTTCACCTGTTGAAAGATAGCCAAAGAAACATTATCTACAACCCCTCAGAGTTGTAAATGAACCTCTATAAGTCTATTTCTTTCTTAAGTCAGAAAAATGAAATGTTAAAGGTTCCAAAAAGGGAATATACAGCTAGAAATTAGAATTCAAAACGGAAAATATATTTAAAAGTAATTGATAGAAGCCATTGGCCCAAGTGATGGCATATAAATTACTCTTTTATATTTCTTCCTTTAATGTAACTTTCCTGTTTCTTCATTGTTCCATTTTGGTGTGGAAAATGCCAGGACTTTAATTTTGTACACTAGATCATAGTGAAAGGTGGCCTTGGAAGTAATGAGGCTTTATCCATTAATGTGATGCTTTGCATAAACCCATCTGAATCTGTCTCTGCTTTGCTCTTCAGCCTGTCCTCCATTGACATCAAATGCAAATCTGGTCCTGTAACTCTTGTGATAAAAACCAAGCCATGGCTTCCACTATGCTTAGGGTCAGCCCATCCCTGACCTCACTCCTAGCCATACTTTTGCCCACTTCAATGTCTTCCTAGTCCTCCAGCCATAACTCACCTTCAGAGGAGAATGCATTTTTACTTCATTTTCACTTAGTTACTCTTATGCTTAGGTCTCATTTCAGAGCTGATTGCACAGAGACCTTTCCTTCTGTTTCTGTGACTAGACCCTGCCCAGTCTGCTGTGTGATTTCATGACTCCAGTAGGTTTGCCTTCAAAGCACTTCTCACAATTTGTAGTTATCTATTTGTAAAACTATTTTATCATTGCCTGCACCCTGCTAGAATAACTGTGAGCTCCATGAGGGCAGGCTGTCAGTCTGCTGCTGGCCAGTGCTGCTCAGAGCCTGGTGGGCATTCAATGAACAGTTGCCGAGCAAGTAGCTAAATGAAGTTCTTGACGACATGAAATAAATGGCTTGTAGAACTGACTAAATTTAGAAGAACTAAGAATTTTAATCATATCAAAATTGAAAGCATTCTCAATTCTCCTGAGTATTTATTTGTTTCTGAGTTTATTGATGTCCCTTTCACTAGAATCTAGACTCTACCAGGAAGGGGTTCTTATCTCTTTGTTTACCATTGTATACTTGGTCTATGAATAAATGATATTATATTTGTCTGGATTTATCCAAAGCTTATTCTAAATGCTTATGATACCAAAATTAATAAAATAGAAATTGCTATATAAAGAAGTTCATAATATGATTGGAGATTTAAAAAATTACAAATCATTGTTTTGTCTCAGAGGATAATTTGAGGTTGAAATTGATACCTTGAGTCTGTACTCCATTTATCTTGCAATTGGAGATAGAGATGAAAGTTCTCTATGATAAGCTCTACTGCTACCTCATGCATAGAGAACATGTATGATGTGGGTATTCAGAGTTAAGGATGTACTCCACCTCTAAATCCCAGACCTGTCTACTCTACATAAATACCTAGAGAACTCTGTAAACCTATCAGGTTCCAGAATCTTATAGAAATTCATATTCAGTGTGTTTGGAGTAGAACCTAAAAATATGTGTATTTTGAAAGCACTTCCTACCTCCCTGGAGCTCTGATACCCACCCATGTTTGGAAACCACCAGACAATTTTGCCTGGCTCAGGAAAAAAAAAAAAAAAAAAAAAAAAAGAAAACACACACACACACACACACACACACACATGCACTTCTGTGTTTGGTGTTAGCAATGAATTGTAGGTAAATAGCACATACTTGCATAATTTAAATCTCAAAAGCAAGAGTACTTTTTCTTAACCAAGCTAGATCTTAAAATTGAAGCTTGTACTTTTTAAAGTTATTTATTCAGACATAGATTTAGTTTTCACTTATCAATCCTTCCTACCAAAAAGCACAAGGTACTTTCCAAATATTAACCACAGGAGAAACATGAGTCTTGACAAAAACACTGTCAACTAGATGAAATGTTTTTAGTAAATGAAAAAATATAATTCTGCTTTTCAAATTGAATTTCAAATGATGTTTCTTTCTCTAGTGTTGTGTGAATCTGTTTGCTGCTTTGTTGGTTAGGAGTATTTTACTTATACTTAGATACTCTTCTACACACTGGCAGTTGAACATTCTCTTTTCCCTGTAATTCCTTTCCTCTTTACCTTTAAATGAGAAACCACACATTATTTCCGTTATTTACATAGAAGAAAGGGAGTTGAAGTGCTACTTTACCATTCCTCCCAAGGTATCTTAATTTATCCCTTTTTGATTGTCTCCAATCATCCTGAAGTGGTGTCCTTGAATTTCAAAATTAGGACAGGTTTTGATTCATGTTCTGTCATAATCCACTGTCACACCATAATTTTATGGACTTTAGACACCCAAAGTCCTGGTGAGGCATCTAAAAGGGAGTTTGTGTCTTTCTACCTTAGAGATTTTTTCCACCTGAAGTAGTTTCATTGTTATAAATCCACAGGGAAGCCACATGTAGACTTGTCTCTCCACAAGCACCTTTCTCATCTTATTTTTCTTATTACTCTTCTATCAAATTTACCTGCTCTATGTTTTGTTCTGCTGAAGTCCAGAATTCAGCTTATTTTTCCCTTTAGAATAATTTCAGAAAATGACTGTATGTAAAAATTAGTGGTTAAAAATTGTTCAGTGTCCAGAGGGTATTTCTAATGTATACTCAGTCACGCTATACTTGATATCAGGACCTAATTTTAATGGTAGTAGTTCAGGCATCCAGTTCTCCCTGTGTGCTATCAGAGATTCTGAGAATATTTAATGTAAACTGGAGAAATGAAGAATAAGGAGCTTTCATAACAAAATTTAGTTGCAAATAAATCATTAACATTCTAATATTGTAGTACCTAGCTTAGCTAGATAGGTCTCCATCGTCAGATATGCCAAATGTTAGATTGTTCATCTTTTGATATAATTAAAAGCTAATTTTTCATAAAAGCACATTTTGTATGGTACAAAAAAAATTCAGTAGGTTTCAAGGTAACAAGATAGAAGTTACATGAAATTCCAAAAATTTATGTAATAAAAAAGCTTTTCTTGAATGATCTATTTCTTGAATGATCTATTCCTGAAAATATGTAAGAAAGTACATAGCCATCTTTGTCTGCAATAAAATGATGATAATTGGTAATTTCAATAACAGAAGCAGCACTGAGGAAGCTAACATTTTTTTTTTTAAGTCTGCCTGATCATCTCAGAAAAAGAAAAACAAAACAAACAAACAAACAAACAAAAAACTCTGTGAGCCCAGTTTAAGTGAATAAGATAAATAAATGTGAAACATTTTCAAATAGAGCTTTTTAAATGCCTTTAACTAGATAACTTATTTTAAGATGTTTTATTAGTCAATTTTTAAAAGAAGAATCCATTACTTTATAGAAAACCTGAATTTTTCCATATAATTATCTAGTAGGGTTTAGTTGCTATTGGTTCTGTAGTCTTATCATTGAAAAAACTGTATAGTCCCACAAATTTATTTCAAGCTTGACATTCTGAAATATTTGAATTGATGAAAAAGAAGGGAAAATTGAATTACAGCCCCCCTGATAAGAAATATCATTTAACATTCTGGGAAGTTATATTATTAAACATTTATTCCACAATCAAAATTCTGCAAAAATATCAAAATGAAGAAAAATAGTACTTTTAGCACATGCTATTTATGTGATTAAATATAATTGATAAAGTTTTCTTTTATACAGAGACAAATGAGTCATTTGACAAGTGTAAAATTCTGCCAAGTGTTTCTTAACTTCAGATTTATTTTCGGGAAAAACGTCTAGAAAAATATTTTAACTTTATCATCAGAAGAGAATCGGCAATACAGCTATGGAGGGAAGATATTTATGGGTGTTACCACCATCTTCATCAAGATATCAAAAAGAAATGTACAAAATGTTAATATTGGCTATTTTGGGATGCTGAAGTTATGAAAGATCTTGTGTTTAATATGTACCTTAAAGGCTTTTTTCTTTTTTTCTTTTTCTTTTTCTTTTTTTTTTTTTTTTACCATAATTTACCATTTTATTTAGGAAAAGAAAGTGTACACAGAAGTTTAGATACAGAAAGGAAATCTCTTGGCTCTAGGGCTGCTCCATGGATCTGCCCTCCTGCCTGTCCCCACCATGGTTGTGGTCTGGCTCATCTCCCCAGCTAACTCTCATGCCATCTTTCTGCCACACAGACCTGTGGCTGGTTAACTTCAGCTCACCCTTCCCCCTGCCTCTTACACCTCATCTTCTGATCTCATCTAGGTTAACAAATCCTCCCCTGTATATTAACACTTGTAGCTCTCCTATTGCTTAATATTGATAGGAAAATAATGTTTCTGAAATTTCCTACTAAAGTCTTTCCTAATTTCAGACATTTAAATGCCATTTTTTTTTTTTTTTAATCTGGGACTCTGCTAAATACCACTTTTTTTGTTAAGTTACTGACTTTTCAAATATCTTGAATATATTTATTTTTAAAAGAAACCTTATGTCCTTATTGTAAATTGAAACAAGGCAATGACCCTAAATTCCTGCCAGATATTCCTACCTAAGGCTCTGAGTCTGAGGCCCCCTGGATTTTGGCTGGAAATGTGTTTGCCAGTAGTAGAAAGATAGCACCAAACTGAAGGTCGCTTCTTGATATAATCAAAAGAATTGGAAAGGACTAACTCATTATATGATTCAATTTCCTTCAATGCTGGGTCCTTGAAGCAACTGAAAATCATGGCTCCCTCCTCCAGTGAAACCATCTCATGTTTGGGTTAAGGCTGCTCCACTGCATATCTGTGTAGAGCAGAGTAGGGAGCCACCCAAGAAACATGGCTCATCCCCTTTGAAAGGAAATGAGCCCATCAATGACCAGAGCTCCACGAAAGAAGGTGTCTGCAAAGGTTACACATCCATAATCATGTTATGAGAGGAGCCATTTAGCCTGTAGAGTTAGCAGTGGCATGTGGTAATCAGCATTGAGGGTATGAAAACCTGTCATGTGAAAGTATAATGTGGACTTATTTGATTGGGTGATAGAAACCAGAGGTAAGATCAGGGTCAGGAAGATGCCCAGAAGCATATTGTGGTTCTCTCTCTCTCTCTCTCTCTGTCTCTGTCTCTCTGTCTCTGTCTAAAGACATACATACATACATACATACATACATACATACATACATCCTAAAGTGTGTGTGTGTGTGTGTATATATATATATATAATATGTATTTCCTAAAATGTAGTGCTATTTAAAAATAACATTGACACACTAATGCCCCAGAAAATAGACAGTGGAGGGTGAATGATGCAAACACGGTATTTCCTTCCTTCCACACTCTCCTGAATTCAGAGGGAACAAATAATTTTATATACATATACACACACACACATGTATACACACACATATATATACACATATATATGTTATCCATATATATCCATCTATATATATGGATAACCCCAAAATAGTATACAATACAGAGAGAGGGCCAGAGAAAGGCAGGGCTTTGTACTCAATTCAAGAAACTCTGGGTCCCAATCTGCTGCCCACATTTTGTTCACAGACCCTCTTCTTTCCTGGTATGGTAGAGAGCCTGAGAGAGACCTCAAGCACAAACACTTCTGTGGCCAGAGTGAGTTACCTCTGAATAAAGATGACAAATGGGACCAAGGATTTCACAGAGCAATAAAGAACCAGTTAGAAACTTCCAAATCTAGCAAGCTTGGAATAAACCCAAACAAGAAGATATATGAAGTTTACAATAAAGAACATAGTAAAACAGAAGAAGCAGAACCACATAGAATGGTTAAATGCTGAGAGGTCACCGTAACTTCACCCTTTAGGGGAAATAGTTAGGCAGTTCACCCAGTGAAGGCCAGTGACTGACACCTAGGTGGGCCTGGGGAGTGAGATAGAATTTCTGCCCAACATCACTCAAGACATAGATTCAACTACAGGAATTGGCATTCCTGTAGGTATTTCTAATCAGTGAGAAGCAAAGCATCCTAACAAGGTTCACCAAAGGGTGAACAGCCCACATTCTCTCTGTCATCTCCCATCTCGTTCCAATCCAGCCCAGCAACAAATGGTCTGATTGCTTTTGCCATGCCCATGGAACAGTCATGAAGAGCTGTTCTGAAAATTTCCTTCTGATAAAAATATGTGGGAGCTGGGCTTCGATGGGCCACTGACAAGGTATTCTTCCACAAGGGAAGTGCTTTTTATCGAAAGGCAACCCCCTCCTGTGCTCCAGAAAGTCCCATTCCATCTCTCAGTGAATACACAGAGGCTGTGAGCTAGGAACCCTTCATCTATGTACAGTAGCAAGCAAGTCAATGTTTCATAATTTATGTCAATGTATATGATGCCTTAAAGCCAGATTCTGAGCCCCTCAGAACATACAAGCTGCGGCTAGAGCTAGACATACCTGGTCAGAGGACAAGGGAGTGACCCGCACCCAGGGCCTGGCACCTGAACCACTCAGAGCTGCTGATACCCTCATGCTTTGCGTTCTCCCTGCTCCATTCTCCTGTCCCTCCTGCTCCATTCTCTGGGGAAAGAGAACATGCAACTCCACAGAGTCTGTTTCTGGAGAGGGGCAGAGAGAGAAGATGTGAAGTGAGGGAAAGTGAAGGAGAGAGAATGCCAGATGAGATCAGGTTGGCAATCAGAGTGTTAACCTGTTTATCTGGGCCCTGGGGTGGACATCAAAGGGTTCACTGACATCTTTTGTTAAGAGATGGACTTTGAGGCACCAATCCTCCTGTGTCATCTGTGCAGGTGCTCTTTGGAGTTGAAGAGAGTCAGCATTGGTTCCCAAGCTACTTTCTCAACCTGCAGAGCTATGCTTACTGCTTTTAATGGCTAGAGGAGGCTCCACTAGGGCCCAAGAGTGGGCATGACTTGTGGGAAAAGAAAGAGTAAAGCAAGCTTAGGCTTTATTTGGGAATAAGTGCCATTTACTACATGATGATTACTTCATATATTATTTTCCTGTTCCTGACTCTTGGTTTATTAAGTCCTGGAAAGACTCTTTCTTAAAAAGTAACATTTATTGAATATTTTTTTTCTATGGGCTACACACTGTCTGGAATTATTCTTTGCATGTGTTAACTTACTGAATCATCATCAAAATCCTATGCAGTTGACACTGTGATTCCAGTTTTACAGCTGAGAAAAGTGAAGCACAGACAGTTCAAATGAGCATCCCATGATGGGTAGTAACTGTTAGATCTGAGATATGAACTCAGGTGGTCTAATCGCAGATCCTGCATTCTTAACACTTTGATATTTCTCAAGTAATCTAGAGGAGACTCTTGCTTCAGGTAAGAGGTTGAGCCAGTTAAATAAAGAATAGTCTATTAGGACAGAAAGACTAAATATCTTACTCTATCAGGGCAGACTTACACTGGAATAGCAAAATTCCCCTATTAGATGGAAAAGACATTGTCCATTGTGTTAGCCTGTTCTCACACTGCCAATAAAGACACACCTAGACTGGGTAATTTAAAAATGAAAGAGGTTTAATGCACTCACACTTCCACATGGATGGGGAGGCCTCACAATGATGATGGAAGGCGAATGAGGAGCAAAGTCACGTCTCACATGATGGCAAGCAAGAGAGCTTGTGCAGGGGAACTCCCATTTATAAAGTCATCAGATCTTGCGAGACTTATTCATTACCACAAGAACAGTGTGGGGGAAACTGCCCCAAGATTCAGTTCTCTTCACTGGGCCCCACCCTTGAAAAGTAGGGATTATTACAATTCAAGGTGAGATTTGGGTGGGGACACAACCAAATCACACCATCCATTAAGTCATATCAGTCAAAGATTGGACCCTCTAGAAGGCAAAGGACACAGGATAGGTAGTAGGAAACCAAAAATGTCCAGATCATAAGAGGCAACTTCCAAAATAAGAAAGCTGAATTCCAACACATGAACTCGTGCAAACAGCAAGAGCCAAACAAGAATGTGAGTGGTAGGAAGCACAAAAAGGTGTGGATGCCTGATTTGAAAAAATCCAAACTTAATCTTCTTCTGTGTTTGCTAAAGTCTAATATTGCTCTTCCTCTTCCACATCACAACTGAGTCCAATTTTGCATACCTTGGTTTAAAGCTTACACAATAAGCATTTTATTCAAATAGTAAGCCAGCACACCCATTTTGGATTGTAGAATATGAACAGAGGTTTAGTGCAGCTTTGAGTTTCTTTAAGGAAAAAACAAACATCTCTTACATCACCCTTTTCAGTTCCTACTAGTAAAATTGGGGATAACAAAAATGAGGGTGTGGTAACTGAGTTTATTAGTCCTTGAAAATGCATCCTTCTCCCATGCCCCAAATCCAGATAGTTGAGTCAGGAAGAAATGCCTTCTGTGGAGCATGCTCTGCTCTGCATGAGCATGACGGTGGATGCATGACACTCTATTAGTGTCCAGTGACCGAATTCCTGAATCATGAATTGAATTTTTCTACTTCAACAAGCATCAGCCTTGCTTAGAGAAAACAAATGTGCTAGACATAATGTATTTCTGATTACCTAAAAATAAATTCAGAAATTAAAATCCCTGGAGATTTCAGTTCTGGAGTGGCAGGGATTCAGAAGCCAGATGCTCTGTAGGCTTTTTAAAACAGACTATGTGAACACCAGCATTAGTTTTCTATGGACTGATAGTGCAACTAGTATGTATTTTATTGACTTGTTTTTTCTAACTTGTATTTTCACAGCAGGAATAGATTAGGTCTTCCTGTTTGCTGTCCCTAATTCATTTGCTCTTTTTTTTTGCAGATGCTTGCTCAAAAACACATTTTGTTTAGTTGTAGGTGGTTTCTTGTTTCCCAGCTCAAGGATGACATTATAATATTTCCCTATTGAGACCAAATCAACAGACTATTATTTTAGGGACTCCTGTGCTCTGTCGAACATCATGCATCTTCTAGTATTACCTGGACCTTAGAGAAATGAACAGGCTATAAAATATGTGGAAGTTTATTTTTTAAAAAACAAAAAACAAAACAAAACAAAACAAAAAACAAAAAAACACATGTCTCTTTGGAAGGAAGGTGAAATGGAAGACAGGAACAGGTTTAAATGTATATTTCTAACAGAGAAATAAAGTAGGAAGAAAATTGCTTCTTAAATCATGCAATGTTCAGAAGCAGCATATCTATTTTCTAGGAAGTAGTAAACCCTTTCTTATACTGAAATTACGTTAAATAACAACTTCCCAGTCCTAAAGTCCAGCTCAGCTCCTTCATTTTTATGAAGAAGAACCTTGTCGACCCTTAGAAAAACATTTCCAAACCCAGCAATAAAGTCAGAAATTTCATTTCCATAGAAACCAAAAATGAAACAATCTCTTTAATGTGAGTGCAGAGCCACAGTTGGAGCAGCAGCACATTTCCTGACTAAGATAAATTGTCACCCCCAATATTCACAGAAACAAATAGGAAAGATAAATGGAGGGGTTGGGAAGGGCATGTTAAAAATGGAAGATTCTACAGAAATTTTAAAAGGCAAACTGTGACTGTTTTAACTTCTCTCTTTGGAGCACTAACTGTTTGACCTTTGGAAGCTTTGCTTGTATCTTTAATCATCAGTTTCTTCATGTGGGAAATGAGAGTAATAATGCCTGTCACCTGCTTCTTAGGTAGTTAGCACTCACAGTGAACTCTTCCTATGTAAAAGGCATAAAGTGATTGTATTAGTCCATTCTTGCACTTCTATAAAGAAATACCTTAAACTGGGTAATTTATAAAGAAAAGAGCTTTAACTGGCTCACAGTTCTGCCGACCTATAAAGGTAGCATGGCTGGGGAGGCCTCAGGAAACTTCCAATCATGGTGGAAGGGAAGGCAGGCATGTCTTGTCTTACCTGGCTGGGGCAGGAGTAAGAGAGAGAAGGGGGAGGTGCTACACACTTTTAAACAATTAGATCTTGTGAGAACTGACTCACTATTATGAGAAGAGCAAAGGGGAAATCTGCCCCCATGATCCCACCAGGCCCCTCTTCCAACCACTGGGGATGACAATTCCACATGAGATTTGGAGACACAAGTCCAAACCATATCCGTGCTTTATATGAACTTACTCAGCTCTCCCCATTATACATATTATGTAGGTAATATTAATAACTAACAATTACAAGATGCCTCTTATGTGCCTAGCACTGCTCTGGGTACTTTGCATACATTTATGAACACATTTTATTTATGAAAACAATGAGGTAAGTACAATGATTGTCCCACCTTACAGATGAGGAAATGGCAAAAAGCAAGTAGGATACTGTATGTTTGCTAAGGCTGTGAAGTGTTCTATATAAGAACATAATTTTGTTATTTTTAGGAATTATCTATCTTCTGTGTTTGTAATTATATAATTCCTTTCTTCCTACTCCAATTTGGAAGATAAATCTTAACTAAAATGGTATTTAGTACATGACTTAATAGGTTCATATAAAATACATACTTTATTTTACATTTTAATGTTATATGCTTTGCATGATAGTAATATTGAAATTTTAAGGGATATTTAAATATCATATAATTATAAAGTATTGTTTTAACTATTGTTCAAAAGCTTTTAAATTACTAGAATTGTAATCTGTGCTGAAAAGTAGAAGCTCCCATTTGTTCTATATCTAACAAAACACTTAAGAGCAGTAATACACTGGTCCCTGCTTTAGGCCATTGGTCCTGAAGTGTTGTAGGATTTGAAGTTCAATCTTAATCATCTACATCAGCATTGGGATATTGTGGTCAGTTTTACACTGTATTTATTACTATTTGAGTTATATTACCAAAGCAAATGGAGCATGGTCATCTAAAATTGAACAGAACAGGTGCTCATTTAGAACTGTGAAAATGTGTGAGTAATTTAATCAACACAATTCTTTAGGCTATGTTTTTAGCTTAACAGATGTTACAACAAACCTGTGTTTGCATAGTTTCATCTTTTCACATCACTTAATATTGAAACAGTATTGTCAAGTTATCCCTAGCTATTTTCCTAGAGCCCGATATGAAGCACACTTAATTATTCACTTCTTTTCCACATCCGTCTGCTTTTTGCATCTAACTTACTACTACGCCTAAGTCAAAACCAAAATTATTAGCAGCACTATGTAAAATTATGTTTAATGTTTTTATCTAGAGAATGAAAACCATGTGTACTGATTAAACACAACTTACCACAAACATTTTTTCTGAATTATAATAAATGAAGAGAATTTAAAAGCCACCTCTTTTACTGATCTTTTATTTTCACTCCTTGTTCAGGTATCAGAACAAAACTGCAAAAGGCTTTTATAAAAGAAGTAAGACAAGGCATTGCCTGAGATGTCATGTGAAGCATGGCACATGGAAATGCAGCTGATAGTAGTGTCAGAAAGATGACATGTGTCACTTACCAAAGAGCAAAAAGGGTGGGCTCCATGACTGACATGCTGCCTATTTATTGCATGAAAACTTTCCAGCTTCTCTGCTGGTGGAACAGGGACCATGACTGAGGATAATCAAAACACGAGAAGGGTGGGAACAATTTAACACATGCTGGATGGGAGGTAAAACTGAGGAGCTAGATCCAACATGCTTACTGGTAGAGTGTCAGGCAAGTAAAATAATAGACTCTTCAGGTCTCTGGACTTGCTCTCATTTTATGTTCTGGTAAATGCCTATATATCTTTTAAGATTAAACTCACATCTTGACATCATCATTATAATATGTAATTGTCATTATTCACACATCCACATGCACACACATGCACACTCACAACAAAACATTCTCCATGGTCCTCTTTCTAGAATGGTATCCCCAAAACCAAGGCATGCAGCTGTAAGGTTGTGGTTCAGTTTAGAGGCATTTTTTCCTGTTAAAGAAAAACTGTGGAGTTAAATTCTGTCTCAGTCCTTTTAACAGCATAAATTTATATTAATGTAAACCAAACCCAGGTGTTGGTAGAGTAAAGAAAGCTTTTGAGAATGCACACTTTAATTCGATGGGAGCTTGTAATAGTCACTGGTGTATAAACATGAGCCAATAAAGATATCCAAATAACAGAACAGATAAAATAAGTGGGAAATTAAAAAATGAAAATGTTGTGAATTTACCACATAGAAGTTTATTTCTAGTTAAACCTCAGTGGTCTATATTGCCTGTAATTAAAGCCACAATGTGTAAGACCTGGAAATGACTAACCTCACTCAGCAAGTCATGATTATGGGAAAGTGTTTATTTTGTATCTATTTGTTTTGTACCTATTGTACCCAACCAACATGTGTGTATGGTAAATAACCTGGAAGGACAGTTCACTGGATTCTTCCATTGAGATAATATAGGCAAAATGAAAAAGACTGATATTAGTCTACATAAAACTATTGTATTATGTATTAAAAACCAGACATTTTATTGATATTCAGGACATAAGGTATCCTATGAAACTGGAGCTAGATATTGAAGCTTGAGCCTCAGCTAAGGAGATGTTAAGCATTTATGTAAATTCAAAAGAGCATGGCAACTCTTCCAGATCTGCTAAACAAAAACACGAGCAAAACCAATGAGAAGTCAACTTTGTAATGGTGAATAATGGGGTAGCAAGAAGCTGGAAAGTCTGGAATTGACGTTTTGGATGTTAGTGAACACAACTTTATTTGGCCATTTGCATTGATTATTGAAGCAAGATATAGTACATTAATAATTATTGACTTTTGAGCAAAGAAATAAAAAACAAAGGCCCAAAGGAAAGTTAGTATAACAATGTTGTGTATCATTATTTTTAGAAGTAATGAGAAATGGGGAGAGATATAGAGGCAGCAGAGAATAAGTTTGGCTCTGAAGTAGATGTTATATTAACACATGTATGAGGTGGTGAGAATTTAGACAAGTTGAAATGGCAGCATGATATAGACATTTGAAAGGGAAAACTGGGAGGACTCAGTGACTTTCTGTATAATGAAATATATGAAAAATCCAAGAGCCATGTGTTTTCCTTTATCTGTATTGTCAGTATCCAGCACATCATCTGGAACAAAGAAATCATTTGGTAAATGTTGCACCTGATGAAGATAATACAAGACAGGAAAAGGAAGGAGTTGAAATAAGAATCCAGGTTTTTGAAGAACTATCAAAGGAGGAAGATACTGGGGTTATGAGGAGAAAATATCTTGCCTATAAGAAAAGTGTTTTAATTTGATAAATGTAGGATTTGTGATGATGGTGAACTATCCAAGTAAAAATGTCTTATAAACAACTGAAAGGATTAGAAAGTTTGACAATTCATTTATACAAACTGCTTTTTATTTGAAAACCTAGAAATATTCAGAAACTGATTAAGGCACTACACACTTGGATTAGTATTGATGCTATAACAAAACCAAAAGACTTCATATTCTTAACAATGTTGCCATTGCCAAAAGTAATAAAGGAGGCAATTTACATTTTAAAAATTGTAAAATAATCTCATAATTTTTTACATTGTAATTACATACTATGCCATTTCTTTGAACTTTAGGCACTAGTATAGTGGGAGAACAATGATATACCAAATAGATCAAAGCTATATTAAGAGTAATTTGAAAATATACTCTAAAATTTGTAAATAACAATTTAAAATATTGATTATGGTTCGTAATCTGATATTTAGATCGAAGGCTCTGAGAGAAACTTACAATCTTTGTGCTATTTTGACTTTTTGATGCTCAAATCATTCATCATGAGGTCAGAATTACTGTTTTTCATTGTCCTTTCCATATTTTAAGGTTTCAAATGACTTCTTGTATCTAGTTATTATTTTTTAAAGCACTACAGACAGTCTTATTTACATAAACAAGATACAATAATAATTAGTATGGTCTCAGAGGAGAGAAACAACATTCCTGAGACCTATTAATAATGGGGCAGAGAGGAATTCATATTCTTTTGAGGAGCTTATGAATTTAAAAAAATTATAATTCCTAGACTACATAATTGAGAAATAGGTATGCAGAGATTAAAAGACTTGCAAAAATATAGTGAATCAATGAGAAAATGAGAAATAAATACCCAATTTTTAGATAAAATAAAATCTGGACCACACCATTTCTCCACAAATAAAAATTGCTTTAAGCTAGCAAATGTGATTGGCTTTAATTATCAGAAGTCAAAACCTGGGGGAAATCAAATGACCTATTTAAAGACCTGGCCAAAATCTTAATGCTCTCAGAGGCTAAAGGGGATGCCAGATGTATTCCAGGAAAGTCGAAGCCCATCAGTTTTGTTTACCTTTATGAAGCTGCTGGCTCCCAAGCAGCCTGGGATCAGAGGAGCATTTAAGGAAGCTATGCCCTGCTACAGGCTCATACACAGTACTGAAATTCTAGGCTTACTCCAATCTTCACTTGGTTTCCATTTACTTTCTGCAAGGATTGTAAATAAGAAACATGCTCACTATGACTGCAGGCGTCTTGTAATCATTGAGATTAACCATTAGGCTCCACATTATGATTTTTGGTTCATTTGTTTAAACTGCTATTACTGTGCAAACAGCCATTGAATCCAGGTAATAATGTGGCTGTTGCTTAGTGATCTAGAATTATAATAAAGAAGTAGATATGTATCTTCATTCACTCAGTTCGTGTATAGAATTCCCAGTTACCAAATTTCCCCCTTGCTTCCTGACAGCCTTCCTTAGCTATGGGTAATACTCCTGAGACCAAATACAATCCTCCCACTTGTCTCAGAATACCTGGCACATAGCTGGGGTTCAGTAAGTGGCAGTAATGAGGGAAGCCGTGTATCAGAGTGGGATCCTTCAGACACTGGCTCGAGTCGTAGCTCCCTTGTGTGTCTGCGCATGTTCTGTATCCACGTGTAAACTCCCTGCGTCCCAATGTTATAATCTGTAAAACAGAGAAAATAATATCACCTTTGTAGAATTGTTGAGAGGATTATAGAAGAAAAGACCTTAGCATGGTAGGTAGTACTTGATGAGTGGTAAATGAGTGTCAAGTATTGGAAATCCTATTAGATTAACCCTTTTAGGTAAATAGAAATAATAGGAACTTGGGTTACAAACATGTAATTGTTTTCTAGGACTGCCATAACAAAAGAGCACAGGCTGTGTAGTTGAAACAATTGAAATATATATTCTTGTGGTTCTGGAGGCTAGAAGTCCAAGATCAAGCTGTTAAGAGGTTTGGTTTCTTCTAAGGCCTCGCCCCTTAACTTGTAGATGATTGTCTTCTTTCTGTGTTCCCAGATGGTGTTTTCTCTGTACATGCACATGCCAGATATCTTTGACTCTTTTTTTTTTTTTTTTTTTTTTTTTGAGACAAGAGTCTCACTCTGTCACCCCGGCTGGAGTGCAGTGGCACCTTCTTGGCTCACTGCAAGCTCCACCTCCAGGGTTCATGCCATTCTCCTGCCTCAGCCTCCCCAGTAGCAGGGACTACAGGGGTTCACCACCATATCTGGCTAAATTTTTTGTATTTTTAGTAGAGAAGGGGTTTCACCGTGTTAGCCAGGATAGTCTCGATCTCCTGACCTCGTGATCTGTCCACCTTGGCCTCCAAAAATGCTAGGATTAGGTGGTGTGAGCCACCACACCTGGCCATCTTTGACTCTTTTTATAACTACACCAGTCATATTGGATTACAGCCCCACCCTTAGGACATCATTTAACCTTCATTACTTATTTAAAGGCCCTGTCTCCAAGAACAGTCACATTGGGGGTTACGGCTTCAACCTATAAATTTTAGGGGAATTCACTTCAGTCCAAAATAGAATGCCATTGTTCAAACATAGTTTTACATTTGAATGTGGAATGGAGGGCCTTGAGAGAAGCCTATGCTACTGTCCTAATCATTCTTGTATTCATACATGACAAATTTTATGAAACAAATGGTCTCAATTTTCCTTGGACTTAGGAACTGAAACATTGGGTAGTTTAATTCCATTGCACAGAAAGGGAATACAGTTTTAAAGAAGAGGGTCTCAAGCATTGAGCATAATAGTCAACTGTGTAGCTGTAGTTTACTTAAAAGGCAGTCGTAGGTTCCACCCAGAGAATATGAGTTCTTGAGCCTGGTCTGTATTTGTTTCCTATAGCTACTATGAAAAAAAAAATTACCACAAACGGAATGACTTAAAATGATGCAAATTTATGATCTTACAGTTCTGGAGGTCAGAAGTCTGAAATGAGTCATATGGGCCAAAATCAAGAGTCAGCAGAGCTGCATTCTTTCTGGAGACTCCAGGGGAGAATCCATTTCTTGCCTTTTCTAGCTTCCAGAGGCCAGCTATATTCCTTGGCCTGCAGTCCCTTCCACCATCTTCAAAGCTCATTATTTCAACCTGGTACCTGTCTCTTGTAAGGACACTTGTGATTACATTAGGCCCACTAGGATAATCCATGTTCATCATCCCATTTACAGAGTCTCAATTTAGCAATAACTGCAATGTCATGTGTGCTATGTATGGTAGCTGAGATTCACAGGTTCCTGAGATTAAGACATAGACATATTATGGGGTGGGGGGCATTATTGTGCCTACCAGAGGGTGTAAGAATCTGTATTTGGGCTGGATATGGTGGCTCATGCCTGTAATCCCAGCACTTTGGGAGACCGAGATGAATAGATCACCTTGTTGGCCAGGCTGGTCAGGATAGTCGAGACTATCCTGGCCAACATAGTGAAACCCTGTCTCTACTGAAAATACAAAAATTAGCTGGGCGTGGTGGCACCTACCTATAATCACAGCTATGCAGGAGTCTGAGGCAGGAAAATCACTTGAACATGGGCGACAGAGGTTGCAGTGAGCTATCATGCCACTACACTACACTCCAACCTAGGCGACACAATGAAACTTTGTCTCCAAAAAAAGAACAACAACAACAACAACAACAAAAGTGGAAGAAGCACCTTGTATGTCCCCTCGGCAGTCCAGGGTGTGGAATAGAACTAGCAGGATTAAGAGCTCCCATGGCTTCCCTCAGAATGACCATTAGAGAGTTATCTGCATGATGAAAACAATAAATCCTATGAAAATTGTTAGTGTTTGTATGTTTGCACCAACTATGCAGGGCACACAGTGATTAGCTTTAGGTAAACTGAGCGCACTCTTTTCTCCCCTCTCAGAGAAGGGTCTTATGGGCTTGGAGATTTCTTCTAGCAGGAAGTCCTTTCCGACTACATGAGCCAGAGAAAACAGCCACCCCAGCCTCAGTCAAGTCTCAATTCAGCCTCAGCATGAACCCTGAAGGCAGAGATTACAGTGAGCCGAGATCATACCAGCTTGGGCAACAAGAGCAAAATTCCTTCTCAAAAAAAAAAAAAAAAAAGAAAAAAGAAAAAAGAAAAAGAAGAAGAATCTGTATTTGATGCAAGTACAGTAACAGATTTTCCTACTGGTGGACCCCTGGGCAGGGAAATGGGAGGCATCAGGGCGTTATCAGGTCTGGCAGGTGTTTCATCTCCAACCTTCTCATTCTCGTCCTCTTCCCTATTCAAGTTATTACTCCTGCCTTGTGCACATATATGTGTAAGGCAACATTTCATGCCCTGTGAATGGCACAAATACTGAACCTTTAAAAAAACTCAATTACTTCCATCATAAACCTTAGTGTGAAAAAAGTAAAATGAGTAGCCTCATATAACAAAATATAACCACAGCGCTTAGAATTGTTCAGTCAAAAAATTTTCAAAAATCCAAAGGAGGAGAAGAGTTCAGTCTATTTGAGGGTATCCTAGAAGAGGTAATATTTGCCATCAGTAGGTCTGAACAGGTGTCAGGATTTATTTAGAAGAATTTCTTCCCTGGGCTAAAAGAACACATTGACTTGTGTCTAAGAAGAGGCAAATATGAGGTTATTTCAGCGGCTGATGAGAGGTGGAATTAGGCTGAACATATGGGAGACAAGGTGCTAGTCCTTGAATGTTCACTGCACATTTGCATGTCTTTCTTACTGCCCTCACTGTCTTCACAACCAAGGCAAAATTATGGCAAATGAGGCTATTGGAAATAAGCGGGAGTGTATCAAAGACACAATCTAGATTAAAACTTAGCTTTCTTGGCCCCAGGTAAGTAGACATCTGACTGAAAACCTTTTACCTTGTACATAGTGTTGGATGGAAATAGGAAAGACAAATGTAAGACATTTGGAATTATGTTACTATTTTCATCTCCCTCTGGTAAATTTAAATGTTAAAAATAAGACTGCATACAGTGCCTTTGGGGTCTTTTCTTTCTTTCTTTCTTTCTTTCTTTCTTTCTTTCTTTCTTTCTTTCTTTCTTTCTTTCTTTCTTTCTTTCTTTCT